>NW_010361039.1:42436-89131 GCF_000414095.1 Morus notabilis | reverse complement strand
ATTTAACTCATTTATTTCTTTTTTCTTTTTTCTTTTCCACACCCTATTAAATACTAAATGCTGAAGTTTAACTCTTAATTCTAATTCTAAACCCTAATTCTAATATTAAATCTAAATTCTAATTATAAATCCCAAATCTTAAATATATAAAAGTGTGGATATGTGACTATTATTTAACCTTAGTAATCAAAGCGGTATCTTTGAGCGCTTTTCTTCTTTTCCCTTTTATTTTTATGTTTCAACTCCATTACGTTTTTTTTATTTCGTTATATCATAATTTATGTTTATCCTATAGTAATCCAAAACGGCGAGTTTTAAGTGTTTTATTTTTTTTATCTTTTTAAGTTTCAATTCATTTATTTTTTTAATTTTATTATCTTATAAATTACAATTCATGTATTTTTATGGTTAAATATAGTCTTTTGACTTAAACTACTATTAACATATAATTTTTTTTTTCACATAAATTGGGTGTGAGGATCAAACTCTATACATTGTGGTAGAATCATATGTGTAATTACTGGTAGAATATGTTTGTTGCCACATAATATGCATTCTTTAAAAAATTTTAAGTAAAATCTTTCTTCTATTTTTATTGTATATTGTTGTCCTTATTTTACGTTATAAAAACATCACTTACAACTTAATACGTGGATCTCATGCACCTAAACTAGTGGGTTCATAAAAGTTTACATATATATATATTTATAATCTATAACTATATTATAAACGAGAGTTTTTTGGAACACTATTCAAAATTTTAATCAAGTTATTTTATCCTTTTGTACTTTTGTCTTTTGTCTTTTTGTTTTTGCTTCTCCTTTTTTTTTTTTTTTTTTTTTCATTGGGTTTTATTCTTTTATTTTTCAACTTTTTTAATTTGTTTGATGTGATATTGAGTTTTTTCCCCTAAACTTATACTATCATTTTATTACCTTTTTAACCTTTATGTTTTTGCTAAACTAATATTATCGTTTTTCATTTTTTTACATTTATAGTGTTCTATAGATTTCTTAATGTTGAAATACTTCTTTTCAAATATATTATAATTAAATATTTTTACAAATTTGTAGAAATCATTTTATTAAATGTGGCTTTTATAAATACACTTTCTAAATTTTCTCCACTTCAATAATTTTTTGCAATGAATTTTTACTTAAAAAACTTTTCCTTTTCATAGGTACGCTAATAATTACTACACTATTTAATATTTTCTAATATTTTTAAACGTGTTTCATTTATCTATACATGTAAGTTTTATTAAAAGATGCATGTTAATACCACTTTTGAAATTTATACTTTTAAATGTGCCTTTTAAAAATAATCTTTTTATATGCTATATTAAAATATTTTTTCTCAAATGTATGCCTAAAAAATATAGGGAAAAATTCATATTAGTACTCTATGTTTTAGCATAATTATTTTTGAGTACCTTGTATTTTTAATAATTTTAAATTGGTACATCGACGTTTTAAAAAATCATTTTTTTAGTACCTTAAGGTCTTTTTTAGAACGTAAAATGTCAAAATTACTTTTCTCATTAATTAATCAAAAAATAATAATAAATTTAGAAAAAATCTGAAATTTTTTTAAACATTTAAAAAATAAAAATAAAAATAATGCTTTAATTCTTTTTTGAAATTTATTAGTTTTTGGTAAAGTAATAAGAATGGTAAATTTGACATTTTATATCATAAAACAATACCTCAAGTTACTAAGGGCTTGTTCTTTTGAGTGAAAAAACTAAAAAAAAAATAACTCGAGTTACAACTTTATTCGAGTTCATGTTCTTTTAGGTTAAACTCGAGTTCAAGTTTTTCCTTCAACTTGAGTTTAGGACTAAAACTCGAGTTCAAATTTTTCCTTCACTCGAGTTCAGAAACTCGAACTCAAATTAATGAACAGTTTTTTTTCTATTCTTAAAAATGTCATAACTTTTTCGTTTTAATTTTGATGGAGATGATTTTTTTTTCTATGCATTCACAATGAAAAGACGAATAAAACCCACCCATATACTCTATTAAAATTTTTCATCACCATTGAGTTTTTATTAAAATACTATCTAAATATAAATTTAAGTTTTGACCCACCTAAACACAAACTCAAAAAGATTATCAATTCAAATCATAATTCAAATGTCCACATCCAAACACAAACTCAAATTACAACTTCAACTCAAGTTATAAATCAAACTCAACTCAAGATCATCACTCATGTCACTCTAATTCAAAAATGCAAAAAAACAACCCGTAAGTTTCGTTTGGTATGAGAGTTCAAATTAGAGTGATTTTAGTTTTGATTTTGAAATCGAACCATAATTCATGATTTTGGGTCCAAATCATAGTTTTGAAATCAGAACCAGAATCAGGGGTTGAATCACCTAAAATCAAGGGGGAGGTGGTTTTAGAATCAAAGGTGATTCTAGTTTAAAACATCACATCAGGATTCAAACCTTGAATCAGAACCATCCAAATCAAATACTGATTCTGAGTGAGTCAAGTCAGAACTACTTTTTAATTTTTGTAAACAAACATTGTTTGAACCAGAATCATGGTTTCGAGTTCTTTTTTGTGTGTTTTTTAAAAATATATTGTTTCTTGTTTTATTTTCATGAGAGTAAATTTTTCACATGTGTTCCTATTTTATTTTTTATTAATTAAAATAATTTTCTTCAAATATGTCTCAATTTAATTTTTTTTTTTTGTCAATTATTATCTATACACTCAAAAGTTCTTAAGTGGATGTATAAATGAATTTTTCATTATTCGATAAAAAATAAAATTTTCACGTGTCTCTAATATGACAATATATGTCGAGCATGTTACAAAACTAGTTCTATAGAATGTTCCTTCAAATCTCACACCTCAAATATGAAAATAGAAATACAACAACTAATGTGGTACAAAAGATATGGAATGCTTTCGAAAATTTTCTAAATTTTTACAACATTGGTTTGTTAATTTAATTTTTTTTCTTTCTTCCGTCATTTTTTTAGCATTTAAAAAAATGAAAGATTTTTATCATCTAATTTGTTCGCTTGTCTTTTTTTTTTCTTTAAAAAAAAAACCTCAAGTTTAGAATCTAAGAAGTTTTAATATAATTATAGGAACCCTTAAAATTAAGGGTGTTCACATAGTTTATGAATCCAGTAAATCAACCCAATCAAATCAATCTGTTAGATTAGAAGGCATTTTGTATTGATAATGGATTGAGAATATCCTAATCGAGTTTAGATTAATTTACAGATTGAACATTCCTCAACCGCAAATCATACATTTTATTTAAGGATAAAATTATTTTGGTATCATCTGTTATAGCGAAACATTTTGCTGGTACTCTGTATTTTTAATAATATTAAAAATGTATCTTTAGCTTTAAATAAATATTCTTTTGTTACCCTGAAACAATTTATGTGATGTACAATGCTGAAACTGTCATTTTCATTAATTAAATATAAACTAATAATGTTAAATTATTTTCTAAAAATATTTTAATTTATTAAATTTTTAATTGTTTTAAAGTATTTTTAGAATTTTTCAGAAAATTATTAGTTGTTGTTAATTAATGAGAATGGTCAAATAGACATTTTATATATTAAAAGTCGGTCTTAAGATACTGAAAGAACGTTTTTATAAAGGTGAATGTACCATTTTAATTTATCCTATCCTACTAAGTGTGAATCAATTTTTTTGGGAGGGTGTTTTGTTGCCTCCTCATTTTTTTTTACCTTTTTTTTTTCTTTTTTTTAGTTATTCCGTTTCTTTTGTTCTTTTTTCTTTCTTATCTTTTCTTATTGCATCTTCTATCATATATTTTCAAATATATCTCATTTAAATACTTTTATTATGGTTATCTACAATATTATTTTCTTCTAATTATCATGTTAAATTAATTTATTCTCAAATTCTTACATAAACATCTTTTATTTATGATTCTCATAAATTTTAATTTCAGTTGCGAAATATTTCGCACAAGTTTTTTTCTTAAGTTTTTTTTTAATCCTTTTTTTTTTCCAATCTTTTGCTTTAGATAGTTTTTCTCACTTTTGTCTTTATTTCTTTTATCCTTTCTTTTTTCTTTCTTTTTTTTGGCGATTTATATAACCATCGTTTTAAATAAATCATGACGCACATCTTTAATTAGCATTAATAAAAACACAAGATAACAATAAGATATTTTGATATACATAACAAAATAGTTATATCCTATATAGATATATATATTTCATAATTAATGAAATTATAAAAAATTAGATTCTAGTAAACTATTTATATTATAATATTAATGTGTCTATTTTTAATTCCAAGAGGTGAAGAAAAGGACCTTCAATAGTTTTAGGGTCCGTTTAGTTTGTTAATTCGAGTTGAGATGTGATTTTATGTGAGATCTTTTTGCTATAGTAAAAAAGTTAAATGTGACTTTGTCTAAGAGTTTTATACTGTAATAAAACTCAAATTTTAAATTTAAATCGGTGAAATAAACGAATAGTACACGTATCACTGTGCATTGAGTTTATCTTTTACGTAATTTTCTCCATTTCTTACTAATATTTTCAATGGAAATAGCAAAAAATAAGTTAATATAAAAAGCTTAAAAAAATACAACTTTTAGTTATAAAAATTAATAGGTCATAACTTGTCAAGTTATGGTTCATAACCAGATAAGTTATGAACAAACTTGTCAAGTTATGGTTCATAACTAGACAAGTTATGGACAAAAATCGTGAATTATAGATAATAATTTATCAAGTTATGATTTATAATAAGATAAATTATAAACGAAAATAGTAATTTAACTTATTTATTAACTTATATAAACTATTTATCTATTAATTTTAATTCATCTCTATCTATTTTTTTTTCTCTCCCTATTTTCAATTTCATCTTTTGAACTGATGGGTGATCGGAGTTAGGTGGAGCCGTGGAGAATTGGAATTTGGACTTTTGGACTGACCAACCAAACTGAACAATTTTGAAAAAGAAAAAGAAAAAGAAAATAGAAAATATAAAATCTTTGGTGTCCTTTAGTAGTCACCAACCTTGACCCTTCACCACATCGCTTGGACACTCTCTCAAGCTCACCTAACTTCCTTCTCTCCCCGTCTTTCCCAAAAAAGAAAAAAAAAGAAAAAAAAGAAGAAAAAAAAAAAGAAAAAAAAGAAAGAAAACTCTCGCCGGCTTCATTCCACACCAACGAGCCATATCCGATTATCAAAAATGGACTCTACCAGCGTTGCGGTAATTCCTCCTCTCTCTCTCTCTCTCTCTCTCTCTCTCTCTCTATATATATATATATATATTGAAAAAAAAATCTCGTCATTTTCTGTTTGGTTCCCGGGGAGCGTCGGAAAATTTGTGACATATTGTTATGCAAAGCTTTTAGAACTTGACACTTTCGCTTGTTCTATATCTGCCACGTGTCTTCTGAGTTTTTTGAAAATTGGTCTTTCATTTTTAATATGTTTTAGCTGCCGAAATGGTCAAGTGGACGTGTTTTTAAGAATTTGTCCAGTTTTGGTTTGATGGGATAAATTGGACCGATATTCATCACTCAACTGTTTTATTCGTTTGTTTTATATATTTTGGTTTTGGTTTTAATTTTATTGTTTGGTTGCTGAGAAAATTATGAACAAGATAAGTTTGAAAATGTTGACTTCGGAGAATGCGAGACTTTCTGAGTTTTCGAGACTTTAGCAATTCTTCAATTTCGTAGTAAATTGAACAAGACATTCAATTTCATTTTTGTTCTTTTCAAGTTTAATTCTCACTGATTATCATCAAAATCGTGTAATTTTTTTATTTAATTTTTAGTTTTCTGTATTTGATTAAAATTCAGAAGATTTTGAACGAGATAAGTTTTAATTCCTAAAATAAACTTGAGTTCTTTTCAATTTTTTTTTTGTTTCAAGTCTAATTCTTACTGATTATCATCACAATGTCGTGTTTGGTTATCTTGTTTGGTTGCTGAGAAAATTATATACAAGATAAGTTCAGTTCCTAAAATAAACTCGAGTTGTTTTCACGTTTTTTATTTTTTTTTTTATTTTTTTTTCTTTTCAAGTTTAATTCTGACTGATTATCATCACAAAGTCGTGTTTGTTTTTATTGTTTGGTTGCTGAGAAAATTAGGAGCAAGATAAGTTTTAAAAATTTTTGACTTCGGAGAATGCGAGACTATATTGAGTTTTGAGAGTTTAGCATTTTCTTCATTTTATAATTAACCATACAAGATATTAATTTTTTGCTGATTATCATCCCAATTCTGTATTTTTTAAACTTATTTTTTCCTTGTTTGATTGAAATTCAGATTGCTTCTGCTACTGGGTTGCAAGTGGGGAGTCAGGGAATGTTGAAGAACTCAACTCTAGTTTGTACTCCAATAATGGGGGAAACAGTAGATAAGATGATAATTGACATGGTTACGGCAAAATCCAGTGGTGCTGATCTTGTGGAGATCAGATTGGACAGTTTGAAGTTTTTTGATCCTCATGAAGACCTCAAGGCGCTGATTAAAGGCAGCCCTTTGCCCACCCTATTCACTTATAGGTTCGTTATCAAGAAATTCAACAACTAGATAGATATAATTCAATTTACCTTATCAATTACCTTAAAAAAAAAGAAAAGAAAAAAAGATTAGTCTTAATTTCGGGTTAGTGGTTAGAACCCTTTTGGGTGTTTGAGATATTTTCTTTGTTTTTTGGAAATAAACTCGAACCAAATAGTTGAAAATGGTTAACAGAGAAAAAGAAAAGGGCCTCGGGGTTATACGAATGACAGTGTTCGGTTATAATATCATTAGAGTATCAGGGTACCTTTGTCATAATTACAAGAAAGACAGGGTACCAGCATGGTCATTTTCCATTTGGTTCATAGGTTATACATTTTTTTGTGGGTAAAAACACTGTAGTAAAAAGGTTTGAATTGTGGGCAAACCTATGAACCAAACGGCAGATCAATAACTTGTTATTGTCAATGTACTTGGAATGATGCAATTTGGTTCTCATTGCAATAATTCTATACTATGATCTCCTCAATAAGGTTCTCTATCTTTTATGGTGTATTTCACAGACCAATATGGGAAGGTGGTCAGTATGATGGTGATGAAAAAACGCGACTGGATGCACTTCGACTAGCCATGGAGTATGGTGCCGATTATGTAGATGTTGAGCTTCAGGTTGCTTACTTTGAAAATTTGAAATCACAAAGTTCAAAAACAATGTCGACATGATTTTATTATGAGTTATTGTTTCTTGTTTGCTGGGTGTTTTCCAGGTTCTGAATGTTGGGGAACATTTGATTTTCAACTGGAACCTAGAATGCTATAGAACAACAGAATCTTAGTTACCAAAAGGGAATGGAAAAAGAAAAAAGAAGAATAAAAATGAATTGATAGTATCTTTCACAGATATTAGGTTCCATGAGTCGCTTTTTGAGTATGAGATGCTATTTGTTGCAATGAGTTTCTTATTGACTACTTATGATAAAACCTTTGAGAACATTCTGTTGTAATTTAATTGTAACTCATACCTAGTCATGTCTTTCACAAGATAATAGAAAGTTCGCTTGCATTGCCACTTTTATTTTGTATCTAACAATAGGATGTTAAGAGCAGCATTAATTTTTAATAATTCAATTTCCTCTATTTTTATCGATCCAATTATCTCTATGTGAAGGTTGCTCATGAATTCAATGAATCCCTGTATGGAAAGAAGCCTGAAAAATCCAAGGTCATTGTTTCTTCTCATAACTATCAAAATACACCATCTGTTGAGGATCTTGGCAACCTTGTAGCACGAATACAAGCAACTGGAGCTGACATCGTGAAGATTGCAACGACTGCCTTGGATATCATCGATGTGGCACGCATTTTCCATATAACCGTGCATTCTCAAGTAAGTCTACTTTAAGCTTTGTCTATAATTTATTGCCTTGGAAAATCTTTGAATAGAAGTTAATTTCCGGTACTTGGGATAAATGCTCTCTCTTTATAGAAATCAAGGAGAGGACTGAATTCTAAGTAGACTTTATATGTACATGAGTATGCATTGTGGAAGGAAGCATAATTTGTAATTTACATACTTGTTGGTGCTTTTTGTTCAAGTTAGCAAGTTACAAGTGAAAAATGAACTCATTTTCCTTTTCCTGTTGGCAAGGATTATTTTTATAATCAAGTGACCTGGTGGTTGAATCTTTGTTCAGCTTAGGGGGCTCGTTTGGTTCATGCGTTTAAACCAGCGATTCTTGATTTTGGCATTTGAAATTCAAATTTTTTGTGAGAGGAAAACACTGTAGTAGAATCAAAACTATGAGTTTAAACGCAGCAAACAAACGAGCCCTTAATGATTGCATCTCGTTGTCATTGAAAGAGAAATTGCATGAATATCTTATGTCTGGAAGTTGTTGACAGAAGACGTGAAGACTTAAGTCATGCTGTAATTGCTGTTAGGTACTTCGGTACTATATATATGCACAAACACTAGTAAAAAAGGACACTAGGTTTTTAACCTTCCCCCTTTTCCAATGCTGAATTTTGTAATACTTACTAGAATCTCCATATAAAAACAAAACATTAATTTACTGCTTACTGGAAGTTCAGGTTCCAACAATAGGACTTGTTATGGGTGAGAGGGGT
Source organism: Morus notabilis (assembly GCF_000414095.1). Taxonomy (NCBI): domain Eukaryota; kingdom Viridiplantae; phylum Streptophyta; class Magnoliopsida; order Rosales; family Moraceae; genus Morus; species Morus notabilis. The sequence continues at coordinate 80,500 of NW_010361039.1, read as the reverse complement.
TTGATTTCGCGGATACTTTGCGCAAAATTTGGTGGTTTTCTCAGTTTTGGTACTCTGGAATCGAGAATTGTTTCAGCTCCTGGTCAACCTACCATGAATGACCTTCTACATCTATACAATTTCAGACATATAGGGCCTGACACAAAAGTTTTTGGTGTAATCGGAAAGCCAGTTGGCCACAGCAAATCGCCCATTTTATTTAATGAAGCATTCAAGTCAGTTGGCTTCAATGGGATTTATCTACATTTGTTGGTAGATGACATTGCAAATTTTCTCCAAACTTACTCATCCGTAGATTTTGCTGGATTCAGGTTCAGTTTATTCTATTTGTGTTGAATTATGTTATGCACAAATGTGGTTTGCAATCTACTTAAACCAAGATCATCGCGTTTCTTCTTCTCAGACTATCTGTGTAGTCTTTACTGCAGTTTTGATCTTATGCTTGCATTATCATTTTTTTTATTACAGTGTTACAATTCCTCACAAGGAAGCTGCACTTAAGTGCTGTGACGAGGTTGATCCAGTTGCAAAGGTAGTTGGCAAACCATTCATATTATGTTGTTGCCTTTTTTTTTTTCCTTTATAGTTTTATTTAGCACATTACGGGATGACTAATCAATTTCTTTAATGTTGATTGTTCAATATGTTTTAATTTCTCTTTAAGACGTTCTCATACATGGCTGATTTATATCTTGATCAAATACAAGTCAATAGGAGCTGTTAATTGCATTATAAGAAGGGAAAGTGATGGGAAGTTATTGGGATTCAATACAGACTACATTGGTGCAATCTCGGCCATTGAAGATGGATTACGAGGTTTCTTTTGAGTGTTATTGGTTCAGTTTTTTTCAACACTTTCTCTGGTAATTTAATTTACCTGCAAGCTTCTCATCATGTGCCTTTTTACATGTATAGGTTCGCATAATGGTAGCAGTATGGCTGGTTCTCCTTTAGCCGGTAAGCTGTTCATTGTCATTGGTGCTGGCGGTGCTGGCAAGGCACTCGCTTATGGTGCAAAAGAGAAGGGAGCAAGGGTTGTTATTGTCAATCGCACCTATGGTTCGGTTCTAGCATTACTCTGTCCTTTATGCTTTGGCATAGACAATGAGATTATTTTTTTCATTTTCCAAGTATGTTATTTTGTTTGCCTGTGTGGTTGTGGTAGTTTCCTTATCTGGGTTCATTAGTGTTTCCACAATGAATAATTACCAACAACTGTGCTTAAACTTTATTATACCTGATTTAATCCTCATGCTTATTACACTAAGGAAATGTCAAAGTACATTTGAAAAAAATGATGGTTTTCTTTTAAGAATAAAACCTAGAAGGATAAATAAAATTATAAAATGGTCAAAATGAAGTCGCTATTAAGAGTCTCTGTGGAACACATAGCAAATGAGCATGTAAAGCTCTGATTATGGTTGAAATATTTACTAATCAAGTTCTAAATTGAAATAATCATTTGATGGTACTTACTTTTTCTTTGAAAAATGGATTCCTTTGACCTTCAAATCGATGCCATTTTTATGGCTCTTGCTGAGTAGTCTCCTTGTTGTTTCCTGTTGCATTAGTTCAAAGCCTAGCTAGTCTTATCACGGGATCAGCATTCGTTTGTTTACTTTAAGATCAATTAGGAGTCCCAAGTCCGAACAAACTCGCAAAGGCTTACTGTTCGTGCTTGCCCTTTTTATTTATTTTTCTATGTTTTGGTTTAAAATTTTCAAATTGTTAGTTACATTATGATGATCTATGATTTGATTTTTCATTGGTTTCCTTATTTATTTGTTTCATCTCTACTTCTAGATCGAGCTAGAGAAATTGCAGACACAATTGGAGGCGAGGCTTTATCACTTGCTGACTTGGATAATTTCCATCCAGAGGATGGAATGATTCTTGCAAACACAACATCTATTGGAATGCAGCCAAAAATCAATGAAACGCCTATTTCTAAGGTTTTCGCTGATAGCCTACTGCCTTTACCTTGTAAAAGAAAAAGATCATTTGTACTTCCACAAAATATCCTCGATAATGATTTTCGTACAGACATATTTTCGATGTTGTGACCGTGACAACTTACATGAAATCAGCTTAACATTTGCATAAATAGTTAAATAAACTCTTTGGTTGGTTTGAAATAACAAGATTAATTAGTCAAACAAATCTAAGAAAGAGTTTGGGTAGTTTTGTACTTTGGGTTTCACCAGGTCAAGTAACTTTTGTAGACGACAAGTTCCTCAAATTAATCCCTGTGATTGTTCAATTAACAATCACTTTTGGAAGGCAAGGGCATTAAGGTTGATTCGCTTCTTTATTTCATTTCTTTTGCAGAACGCTCTGAGGCATTACTGTCTGGTTTTCGATGCTGTCTATACTCCCAAAATAACCAGACTTCTCCGAGAAGCGGCGGAATGTGGAGCCACCATTGTTACCGGGTTGGAGATGTTCATAGGCCAAGCATATCAACAGTTTGAGAGATTCACTGGATTGCCAGGTAAGATAGTGTGGACAAAAATAATTAGTCCTTTTTAAAACGATTAATTTCATAATGCCTCTTGAATACTCCCAAATCCCTCTAAAGTAAGTACCATTATTCAAAATACCCCCAACATTTATAAAACTGAAAAAAAATGATGATGTGATATACTTTTATATATGCCTCCCAAATTATTGATTTTAAGTCGACCTTTCCCTTGGATTATGACTGGACCTTCCCCTTGGATTATTACTTTTGTATCTACTTGGTCCCTGATTTTTTAAAAGCCCAGGGGGTAAGTAGACATAAGATCAATAGTTCAGGGGGCATTTATAAAAATACCATTATTGCAGGGGCGAAATGAACTCCTTTCAAAATTTAGGGGTATGTTGAAACAAGATACAAAATTCAGGAGGTATTTATAAAATTAATCCTAAAAAAATGGGATAGTTAATCTCCACTTAAATAGCTCTTAATTTGATTTTTTATTTTTCCCCTTTGGCCTTTTTTTGTTGTTGCTTGCAGCACCCAAGGAACACTTCAAAAAAGTTATGGCACGTTATTGAGGTCTGTCTGGCTATTCTTTTGTACGTCCACAACTACACTGATTTTTTTTTTTTCCTGTATCCAAACTAAACTTTCTTTCTCAAGTGGAGTGTATTACAGTTACAATTTCTTTTTATTTTTTATTCTTAAACTCTCTTGATAACTATTGACTTCCATTTCTTCAATTCATTCACCTCAAGAAAATGTATTCAAGGATTTTCTGGAGTTGGTCAATTACTTTATTGTCAATTCTGTTATGTAAACCACAAATTATTGGCTCCTTGGACGGTTGTATGCCAATTAGTTAATAAATGTTGTCCAGACGATTTGAAGAACCTAAATTTGGAGGCAAAAGACGTTTTAAAAATTGGAGATTTATTTCTCATAAAGCTTGATTTTGTCCACGCCAATTGGAAGAAGTGTACTACAAAGCCCCTAAACGAGCTGATTGCAAAAATGACATAAAGAGGTTTCTTTATTTGCAAAATGACTACCCAAAAGTTTTAATTGGTAAAATGACTTTCTTTTAAAATATGACAATCTCTCTCCTCTCCACGCTCACTCTAGACTCGAAGGAGGAGGTGCAGTCTGGCTCCGAGGTTAGGATTTCACTTGGTTATTTTAGCCAAATTCTCCAGCGCAATAGCCACACCAAAAAAGGCAACCAAGAAACCAAGTCTGCATCAATGGTGGTCTCATCCAATTTCACCTCAATCTCTGTGAGCTCTCCTCGCATTCTCTCTTCTGTCGTTAAGTCTTCCGTCTGCGCAATTCCTCTGAACAACGGTTTCAGCCCAAGAAACGTCAGTTCAAGCGCGACAAGCTTCTTCGGCGTCCATGGCTCGAGAAGATGCAGACCCATCTCGGTCCAAGCCATGTCTTCCTCGTTCGGGTCTCGGCTCGAGGAGACCGTGAAGAAGACTGTCACTGAGAACCCAGTTGTCGTTTACTCCAAAACTTGGTGTTCATAACTTTCTCTGGAAATAAATAAAATTAAAATTAAAAAGTCATTTTCCTAATTTTACTTTTTCACTTGGTTATTTTAGCCAAATTCTCGTAGCTCTTTTTTCGTGAAAAAAAAAAAAAAAACTAGAAGAAATTGTAATAATGAAAGTTTAATAAATGCTATATAAGTTTCTTCATCCCACAAAAATGAACAATACATCACAAATTCCCAAATCTAATGGATGCGAATATGTGAACATGTTTTTTCTAATGGATGTGCGACCCTTTTTTTGGGTTATATGAATAAGCCTAAACTTTGTTGGTTTGTTTTTTTCTTTCAGGTAAACTCTCTCTCTCTCTCTCTCTCTGCTGAACAGAATCATTTTCTTTTAACTATGGCTTCTTTTGCCTTTTCACAAGCAAGTTTTTACCATTTTTGTTAGAGGTGATCCTTTTTAATCATTTTGTTGAAATAAGGGGGTTCTTTTGTGATTTCTGAGAATATAATAAAAAAAAATCAGCATTTGACTTAAAAAATCAGCATTTTTTGTTTTTTATTTTTCTCTAGCTACGGAGTTCGAAATTAGAGATCAATGTTGTTACTATGAAGTGGATACACAATGCTTAGTAGATAAAAGTTGCATAAGAGTCAAGTTAATATCACCAAATCTGTCTATGCATTAACATCGAACCTGATTTTTTCGCCACAAACTTAACTTTTGTTAGTCTACTTAGATCAATACTCATATAAAATAATAATAATAATAATAAATCTTTAGAAGTATTGGGGGCTCCTCTGGTCACCACAAATGAGATTATTAAAGAATAAAGAAGCTACAAGAGAAGATCAACAACAACAAAAAAAAAAAAAAGGATATGATATGAATAAAAAAAATATCCCTTTCAAAGGAAAAAAAAAAAAAAAGAAAGCAGAAAAAAACATCAAAACTTTACATGAAAAGCAAAGGTTCTCAAGTCGCATCTTCATTTTAACCAAAACATAATTTAATGAGGTAATACATCTCCATGTATTTAAAAAAAAAAAGTGATCATAATAGTTTTAGATGTAATATAAATATGGTAGAGCTTATAACTAACTAACCATAAAAATCCTGCTTAATCTTATTATTTAAGTGGGATAATCATCACAAAGATATATATATATATATATATATGTACATATTTTTAGTGTTCTATTTGTGTCCGTAAGTTTTTTTCTATTTTCACTTGACTCTTAGATTTTAAAACGTGACATTTTGATGTCTAAAAGCTTTTCAAAGTTCCCATATTACGATTCTAGAGTTTCCATTTGCTTTTTTAAAAAAAATTGTGTGCAGCAGCATAACGTAATATTTTTTTTGAATTTAATTAGCAACAATAGCAATTTGGACGGTGTACGTCTTAAAAATCAATTTTAAGGTATTGAAAAAATATTATCTTAAAAGTAAAAATATCATATTAATATTATTAAAAATATATGTACTAATGAGATGTTTCATTATAACAGTCGGATGCTAAAATAATTTTATTTATTTTTCTTTTCTCTTGATTTTAGGATATTCTAATGTGAGAATACTTTTTGAATTTTTAGAAAACACATGGCTAATTATTGACCCCGTTCATTTTATCGATTCGAATTTAAAATTTAAATTTTATTATAGTAAAAATTTTTTACATTTTAATTTTTTTACTATAATAAAAAATTATCACATAAAATCACATCAAACTCGAATTAAAAACTCAAATTAAAATAATTAAACATGCCTATTGTATTTAGCTGAAACTCAGGGTACTCTTTAGATTTTCTCCTCTCCACTGACAGTAGCTGCTATTTTCTAGTGATTGCGCGCCCGAATAAACTCTACTTTGTCGTCAGTTCCTTTCCATCTTCAACTGTCGCTCATTGTTATTCTACTTGGAAGCAAAAATTATCCTACCCTTTTGGTGGTCACAACAATCAGTAATAAATTCCGACACCCTTTGGTTGAACAACGATATAGCTAGAACAGAATTTCATCTCCGTTTCTCTTTGCAATCATGAGCAGAATCAAAAGAGAGGCTGAATTACGTTAATGGGCTCCAATGGATGTTGCGAAAGAATGAGATGCAGTTAGAAGTGTTCCGAATTACGTCTAGGATAGTCTCCCTTGCGAAGTCGGGTCGGATTAGCCATGCTCGCAAGATGTTCGATGAAATGTCTCACAGAGATGCAGTCGCTTGGAATGCAATGCTTGCCAGCTATTCCCATCTGGGTCTTCACCAAGAGGTCCTCTCTCTTTTCGGACGAATGAGAATGTGCGATACTAGGCCCGATCACTTCACGTTCACTGCAACTCTGAGTGGCTGTGCTGGCGCTTACGAGCTTCGATGTGGAACTAAAATTCATGCTTTGATACTTGTTTCGGGTTACCGATCTTATTTGCCTGTTGGCAATGCGCTAATTGATATGTACGGAAAGTGTTTGAGTCCCTCTAGTGCTACCGGAGTGTTTGAAGAGATGAATCTTAGGAATGAAGTGACTTGGTGTTCGCTCTTGTTTGCTCATACCAAGGCTTGTCAGTTTGATATCGCAGATAAAGTGTTTGAAGTTATGCCAATAAGAGTGGAGATCGCTTGGAATATAATGATTGCAGGTCACGCACGGTGTGGGGAAATTGAATCGTGTTTGGAGAGCGGTTGGAGCTCTGCAGTAGAAGCAATGAACTCGCTTTTGAGTTTTTATGCGGAACATGGTTTCCTGAGTGATGCTATGAAGGTGTTTGAGTCCATTGGAACACCAAGTCAAGTGTCATGGAATGCTATAATTGATGCTAATATGAAAGTGGGCGACATGGACAAAGCGTTCCTTGCATTTCAACGAACTCCCAAGAAGAATATTGTTTCATGGACATCTATGATCTCAGGGTATGCAAGAAATGGGCATGGTGAAGAAGCTCTTAGCTTCTTCGTCGATCTGGTGAGAAATGGTATACAACCAGATGATTTTGCATTTGGAGCCGTCCTTCATGCTTGTTCAAGCTTGGCAGTACTAGGACCCGGTGAAATGGTCCATGGATGTGTAGTTCGCAGTGGCTTCAATGGTTATGCATACGTAGGCAATGGCTTAGTAAACATGTACGCAAAATGCGGAGATTTAGAAGGATCTTACCGTGCATTCCATGAGATTCCTGATAAAGATCTGGTATCTTGGAATGCCATGTTGTTTGCATTTGGTTTGCACGGACAACCAAACTGCGCTTTAAAGTGTTATGAAGAAATGGTGGCGACCGGAGTGAAACTTGATAAAGTGACCTTCCTTGGCTTGTTGATGACTTGCAGCCATTCAGGGCTTATAGACGAAAGCCGTGAATTTTATGAAAATATGAGGTCAATTCATGGACTTTCCCCTGAAATGGACCATGTGGCATGCGTGGTAGATATGCTTGCCCGAGGTGGTCATCTTTCCGAAGCAAAAGACTTGGCCATTAAGTATTTGGGGACAGGGGATGCCTTGGATATCAGGTCATACGAGGCTCTTCTCAGAGCTTGTTCAACACATCGAAACGTAGGATTTGGGATACATTTAGGAAAAGCTTTAAAAGACTTAGAGCCACATAAAGAGAGAAGTTATGTCTTGCTATCAAATTTGTATTGTGCTAGTGGGCAGTGGAATGAAGCAGAAATGGTTAGGCAAGCAATGGTTGATGAAGGGGTCAAGAAAATGCCGGGTTGTAGCTGGATTGAGGTGCGAAACAAGGTAACAGCTTTCGTTGCTGGTAACCATTCTTATTCATGTTCACTAGAGCTGTACAAGATGCTAAATATCCTTGAATTTGAAATGAGAAATCCATGTTTTGTTGGTTTCTAAAATTGAGTTTAAAGAGCCATTTCTATGACAAATAATCATTACAATAATAATAACAACAATAACAATGAGAAGAAGAAGCTAAAACTTCTGCATTTCCTAGAATGAAGTTAGTTATTTGCTCCACCAACTGAGCTTTATTTCCGGAGACAGTTGAAGTTTGCATTGATCTTCAAACGCTTCTTCTGTTATTGATATTGCATTTGATAAGATCTTTACTGACAAATTTTATAAATTCCCTCCAAATTTAGGTCACTTTTGCTCCTGATAGGAAAAAAATAAGATAAAATAAAATAGAGAGAGAGAGAGAGAGAGAGAGAGAGAGAGAGAGTGTGTGTGTGTGTGTGTTCCCCAAAGAGGAGCCTTTGAGAGGCCACCACCCCAAAGTAAGCAGGAACACATGTAGCAAAGTGGTTGGGTGCGAGAGGTCCCGACTTCAATTCTCAAAATGCCCTCAATATTTCACGTTTCTCTATTGCCACTTGAGGCTAGATCAAGTGGTCGAGTGCGCGAGTGTGTGCGTGTATCCACTCAAATTTGAATCTTGATAGTTTCCTTTATTATTAATAAAATATATATATATATCTCGAAACTTTTATTAAGTGTATTTACTAGCAGCATAAATATTCATTATTCAATTCCAAATTTTACTTGAAAGTCTCCTCGATGATTGAAAACCCTACAGCGTTGAAAATCTAGTTGTTGCCAAATTAGCATTTTTACCCACTACCATGCATGTGGGCTCATCTGTAGCAGCTGAATTAGTACAAAGGTGGGAGTAGGACCCACTTTGTCTCTTGTTCATCCAAGAAAACCTCTTGAATCATAATTTTGGATTGAGATTTCACGTGGTTCCTCACTTCTCTTGCCTGCCTTATACTCAATTTGTTAAGGACAATGCTGCTTCAACTAGATATTCATGTTGGTTTGCCAGAAAATCTAGCGCAACAAAAGTTTTAGACTATGTTTCAATGACAACATTAGTAAAAGAAAATCAAATGTGGCCGGTTGGTCAAGAAGAGCACTACGTGCACAATTTCTAGCAAATAAGTCACCTCAAAAGGAGTGGTTCATCAATTCATGTATCTAAATTGGAGTAATAGCATCCTCTGAATTTTTGATTTTGACTATTTGATCACCCCTCGATATAACAAAGTATTGAAGCGCGTTTCATGGAAAAAAGAGACTGAAATTTTAGATGGCGAAAAGAGTACGTCATGCCACATGTATGAGGGGTACTTTCTTCTAAATCTCGACTTTATTCATTGATCTAGGGACACTTGGTATTTTTATTTTTATTTTTTTAAATGGTTACCTTGTTACAATTAAAAGCTCAAGTGAAATCTTACAAATTCAATCAAAGTTCGGGGAGAAAAAGCGGTTTGTAGAAGGAAAAACTAGCCCAATAAATTGTATTGTATATATATAAATATATAATTTATGCAGAATATGAACAAGTGATGTAAGACCATAACAACTCATTATGCTCTTTCCTGCATCTCCACTATGTTGTTACTGCACAAACTTTTTGGTGGATCAAAAGTATGCTATCTTGATCATTCTGTGTATGTATGTATGTATGGTCATCCTTCAATAACGGAATATATACATAGTAATGCCAAAAGGTGAAAAGTGATTGATAGATATTTAGCAATTTAAAATATATGCATATAATATAACATATCATTGAATAATTATTTTTCCTATAGTATGGAAAAATGAAGAAAGAGAACAAAATAGAGAAAAGAAAAAAGAAACATCTTGGAAAAGACATGAATGAAGCAACATGCTGAATAGGCCCTCCCTTTTAGTTCTCTGAATTAATATTATGTCTCCAATCTTAAGCTATGATAAGCAAAGATTAAAATCATATTTAACTGTAATGTTCACATATATTTGAGACCAAAACGGCCCACCATAGAGACCTACTACCATGCGCCGTCCCAGATGATCATCTTCCTTTTTCTAAATTGCTGAAATCTACTTAGTTCTTATCTGAAAATGATAGTTGGCCCCACCATTGTTGGGGTTTTTCCCGCCATTTATTAATGCTTGGTTTCCTTATGTATCAAATTAAGGGTTAACTTATGGTTGGTCCCTAATATTTTCCAATTAAAAATGCTTCCTTATAACATCAAATTTAAGGGGTTAACTTGTGTTTGGTTCTTACTCCTTTTTAAAAATTGCGATTTAGTCCCTAAACTTAGCACGACTGACCCTTAAACTTTTGAAATGTCAAAATATTAGTGGTGCTTAACACATTTTAACGTTAGTTCTTGTTTGGTAGGAGAGAAAAGTGGGCACTTGGTCGGGGATAGGGAATGGAAGACTTTAGGACCTATGGTTGTTTAAAAAGAGGGATTGGATTATGTGAGGGATTTCCCAATATATGTCCTCAACTTCAATTTTTCCCAATATAAAAAAAAAAAAAAAAAAAAATTTAGAGGATTCTCCATATATTTCCTCATCTACTATATATATATATATATATATATATGTGTGTGTGTGTGTGTGTGTGTGTGTGTGTATGTATGTATATTTTCTTCTCTCCTAAGAAACATAGCCATCTAGGGACTAACGGATCAGATGTTAAGTTTAATGACCCTTTTTATAGAACTTAGAGTTCAGGGATAAAAACAAATTACCTTCTACAAATTACCTTCTTTTTATAGCTTAGGCACCAACCAGATTAGATTATTAAAAGTGTGACAATAAGTTAATTGTAAATGGATCTAAAACAATGGATTTTTGTTTGGAAAATCACTTTCACAATGGGGTTATTGCCAGATGCATGAACTTTTGCCCCACTTGGTATTTGGAAGGAAGCTAACCATGTTCAACGCAATGCAGACACACCCATGCTGCTGTGTTGTGTCAGGGTGAGGAATTTGCATGTAGGATTGAAAATATGACCTTCAAATTTTTATATATATATATATATGTATGTGTGTGTATAAATATGTATATATATATATATATATATTGATTCCTCTTAATTTGTCAGGTCAGTCAATTGCTGGTCCCTATTTCTCTGTACCAAAAGCAACTTTATAAACTTAAGAAAATTGGTTTAACAAAAAATTAGAGAAAAAAAAAGATTCAACATATATAAGATATTGAAGAACTACCTAATACCTTTAAATTCACTTATAACTAAATTAGAATTTAGATAGATGACCAATGGGAACAGATTATATATTAGAGACAAAAGAAAGAAAAGTAGTAGATGAAAATTTAGTTCATATGAAACTCATTTAAATTGACTAATATATAAACCACCAACAAGTTAATGTAGCGGTAAGAATGTCTTTACTTCTTCTCCTTTCAGGATGCTCTTCGATACTCTATAGCCCCACTTTAGGACCCTGATCCTTAGCCAACGAGTTTTGTGCAATGTTGGGTGTGTACTTGTAGTTTAAGGTTCTTTCCGTTCCATTCCATTGATAGGCCTCATGATTTCTAAAGTGACAAAGAGGATGGGGGGCATGATGACACGATCATCTTTTTCATTCGAAAAAAAAAATGACTAGTATATACAGAAGAATAGAGAAAGTGAATCTTTTATTAGGGAATTACTACACTATTTAAGCACAAATTAATAACATTGCTTTAGTACATAATGAAAGAACAAACTCGTTATAACTAATGGTTTGATCTAGTCTTCAAATGGGGTTTGTTTTCGTCCAAGCACATTGCTGTCACTTTCAAGCTAGACAGCAGGAAGACATTGATGTTGACTTTGTTAGATCATAGCTCACGTAAAATTACTACATGGTCTCAGCCTATTGCACCACATGTCTAAGTATCTAGGTACCAAACTACTATTCAATCTACTATAAATATAAGGGCAATTGTAGAAGGCCAATATACATAGCAAACCACAAGCTTTCAATTGTGAACACTGCAAAAAAAAAAAAAGAAAGGGGAAATTAATCATTTCTAGCTAGCCTTTTGTTAAGAAATTTATGGCTGTCCTTCTCTCCAAGCGCCTTGTTCTTGTTACTTTCATTCTGATTTGCTTCTTCTCAGCCACAGCTAGAGGTAACTAAAACTTCTTTCTTTTTATAATAATATATACAATATCAACTTTGAGAATATAGCCCAATTTTTTTTTTCTTTTTTCCTTTTTGAGTTTGAATCTGAGATTTTCGGTTTTATGTTCGATGCAGGTCGGAGTTTGAAAGCGGTACTTAATAAGGAAGTTAATGACAAGAATCAGAGCCATGATCAAGATCAACAGAAAGTGGCAAAAGCAGTACAAGATGTTCATGATCAAGATCAACAAGAGGTGACAGAAATTGCCAATGAATTACTCACCATGGACTATACTCCAGCAAGAAAGAAACCTCCAATCCATAACTGAATTAAGTACTATAAGAAAATGTTGGTTTTGATTAAAAAAAATGGAAAGGAGAAAAAAAAAAGTATAATATACTTAATTAGTATATGATTATCACTTCTTCTAGATAGATAGATAGTTAATTTTGAGTGAAATATTGTATAACTAGGCATATAATTATACTAGGATATTAGAGAATTTGAGAGAAACATGCATAGTGAAAATGTAAGAGAGCAGCTGATGCTGATGAGATGAGTTAGAAGTGATCATATCAATAATACAAACACCTTGAATTTCCATGTTGCAAAACTATTATCTCCGACAAGAATGTCCTGTGACTGACTTGATATACTTGGATATATATATACATACATATATATATATATATATATATATATATATATATATAACACACCTAAAAAGTTGTGTTGTGGTCCACGTTAAGAAATCAAAATCTAAAAAAGAAAGGGGGATAAGCTAAAGGAACAGACTGATACAATAAATATCCCATATGTAGGGTTTTGCAGTAAATTAGGGTTTGTGCACATATATGACAGCTAGTTGCTTATAACGACATTCGACCCTCATGTATATATACACAGACACACACACACACATATAAATACTCCTCTTCTTGTTTTATTTTTTTTTTATTTTTTTTACTTTTGCTTTTTTGTCGATCTAATCTCCAATGATTTTGAATTGCTTCACCATGGGAATGTGTTTAATCATCTGTCATTTGAATGACATAACAAGATGGAAAAGAAAACGACAATATATATACATATGTATATACACATATATATAATATGATACAGCAGAAAGAACATATATAATTTACAATGGATAAATCATTCTTAAACTAGGGTTAAGTTTATATTATTTTGCATCAGCGTTTCATTCAAAAGAACATTAAATTTCATTTGCTAGTCTTATCTATGATATTAGGTGAAAAAAAAAAGGAAGAAAAGAAATTCTGATCATCATTCTTCAATATATAGCTGCCATTAGAACCTAACTAAAAGTTCACCATTAATACATGTCATGCTTTTCTTTTGCACCAAAGTCTTATCATAGGTTATCCCTAGAAAAATAAGCATATGGAGTGATGTAAAATCAAAATATGATAAAAAGATATATTATATCTATTAAGAATGTTAAAAGTTAGAGAAAAAGTTATTTTTAAATGACTAGGTTGTTCATTCTTATTCCTTTCCTAAGGTTATTTTTTATTAACCATCTCCTTAATTTCCAATCAAGTATTCCATTCTTACCATGTTTTCATGCTTTCAAATCACTTGAAATTACTGCTAAAGCTATTCCTTTAGCCATTAAATCCAATTTCTTTGAATCTTGTGTTGAAAATTCGATGATAAAGTTGATTGATGAAATCCCTAATTAAGCTTTTCTATTGCTTCTTTTGGATCTAATACACATTTACTAAAACTTTATTTTAATGTGACTATGCATGGGATTGGTTCTCAATAAGCTGGAACTGTTACCATGGTGATCAAAAACTTCGAGTGTTTTTTTTATTTTTATTTATATTTTTTTTGTTTCTCTACAACGAGAACATTTTTACAGTCAAGTATTAAGCTCCTACGACTTCTTAAAGAATCAGTGTTGAGAATGAAGAATTTAACTAGCAGGAGTCTAATTCTAAAATTAGTGGAGACTGGGGCAACAAAGATATAAATATTAGGAATAATATAAGAATTAGAGTTATTTTAAAGCTATTTTATTTTGCGTTTATCTATTCGGATTATTTAGGATTTTATTCGAATTTGAGTTTGATCCTTCTTAAGTTTTATACAACTATAAATAGAGCTAGTATTTGCCCTCTCACTTAAGCTTTAATGATTATTATTGAGTAAAAATATTTTTTCTCTATTACACTTTTTAAAAAAAAATCTAAATTCCTCTACTTTTTCTCTCAATTGTTCTCATTCTCTTGATCTCTTTCTCTCAATTGTTCTCATTCTCTTGATCTCTTTCTCTCTTTCTTTAATCAATATTGGTCCTACATCACTTTGACTATATGTGATTAACTAATATATAGTTTATAAGAACAACTTTACAGTATGCACGGAAATCATCAGGCTAATAATTCCAATCCATTAAAACAAAAATATTAACGATATGCTATTATGTTCATATGTAGAAAAGAAAATATGACTGGGAAATCTTTGTAATCACACAGAATTCTTCTATTTTTGATACTAGAATATAATATAGTCCAATGCACAGAGATATAGTCCATCATTAGAGACTCTTTTCACCACTGGAGATACATAATTGTTTTGACGCATAAATTTATCATCTTCTTTGGTGCATTTCAAAGGATGTTAGGCAAAGAAAGGAGAGAAATTGGTGGAATAAGAAGTTAGAAGTTGTTGGATATAGTGGAATGTTCATATTATGTTTAGTGTAGGCGAAAGTGAATAATAAGAGGGTTATTGAGATTTAGCCATGAGAAAAGAATTATGCAAAAATCATTTGGAGATGTGAAAAGAAATTGGTGGATGTTAAATATATACAAATACATAAAAAGAAAAAAAAAGACACAATTAATGATTTGGTTTTAAATAAAACATCTAACATGCAAACAAGAGCTGTCTGCAGGACTGCAGAATTGGAGGGCCATTAATCTTATGATGTAATTGGTATCCAAAGACATGATGGTGTTTAAAAAACAGGTCGTTTTCCATGGAAATTTCTACGTGCCAGTAATTTATTATTTCTCAAACTCAACAATTAAAATCACAACGTGATGAACCAGTTTTATTTTGTGCAAGTAAAAATACAATTAAACTATAATAGAGATTTAGAGTATCTTTCTGAAATAAAATTATTTTGAATTTTCCATTTTTCATTTTTACCCTTTTTGGCAACGGAAATATTTGTAATTTTCTCAGTACAGTGACATGACAGCAACCTTTGTCTTGTTGAGTCCCTTATGTCTGTGTGACCTTTCCATGCTGTCTGTAGCAAAGTTGGCAACCATGTCATGACAGATTCAATTCCCCCAAAACATTTCTTAGCACCAAAAAATAAAATAAAAAAATCCTGGAGTTTGTTTCAACCAAGATTTTATACTCCAGAAAATACTCTGCATTGAAGTAATTTGCAAAAAATTGCAAATACAAGCAGACAATGAGGTATATTTATAATTTTTTATTCCAAGAAAATGTTAAAAATAATGCAACTGTCCACGAAAAGTTATTGCCTGTGCATTCATTATTTTCCTTTTCTGTTTCTTTTTTTTCCCCCTTTTGGGAATCTCCGAGTTGAAAATCAATCAGCATTTGCCTTTTTCTGAGTAATCAAAAGTTACAACAAACAAAAACAGGCAGAGAAGGTACACTATTCATTCTTGTACTATCTTCTCGTAGAAAAGCAAGCTAGCTTCAGCAGCAAGGACATCTTTCTCGGAAACGCGATGTACTTCAGAATCTGAAATGCAGAACCAGCATTCAGGGTCGGGCTCCGATGGGGTATCAATTTCATCTTTAAACGAATCTGAACCGTCTTTTGCGCTGCTATAGACAGTGTAATGCCCCGCTGCCAGCCCTTCCATAGTGCTCCACAACTGAAACTAGACGATATAAACAAGGACTTGGAGGGACCACCTGGGAACTCTTACTAACCTGCAAGACAAGACATGCATGTTAGAAAAATGCTTGGAGGCACCAATGGTGTCCACCACCACAATTAATAGAAGTAGGGTGCCATCTGTGGGGTCCCTGTTGTGGGACCTATTAGTGTGTGACGTTGGATACCGCCGGTGTCCTATAGTATTGTTCCACGCATTAGGTAGAAAACCAATAATCTTCAAAGGCTTAAACACATGCGGAAATCCGTCTGCTCAATGATTTGTCCCAAATTACAAGACAGCTATATCAATATGACAGTATCAGCAGATTTCAGCTAACCTGCTCATCTGGTTGCATCTCTATGTCTGTATGCAGGGCTTTTGAACAGGCCCCAGCTTCGATAAAATCGGATTGCCACGGTAAATCTTGTCCCTTGCTAGAGTAGAAACCTCCTCTTGTTGCAGGATACATATAAGTCAGATTTCTTGTTGTATCGTATTGTATGTTAGAAATTTCGGTATGAAAACTTGGTTTTCCATAATGTGGGTGCACTTGCCCTCTCTGAAAAATTTCTTCCCGGGTCATAAAGGCCACCCCGCTTGTCATGAATGAGGAAAGGTCCAAAATTAAAGGAAACGAAACATGGCCCTGCAATTAGTAATGTATACCCCGTTATCACAACAAAGTTTACATATAAGTCAGATTTCTTGTTGTATCGTATTGTATGTTAGAAATTTCAGTATGAAAACTTGGTTTTCCATAATGTGGGTGCACTTGCCCTCTCTGAAAAATTTCTTCCCGGGTCTTAAAGGCCACCCCGCTTGTCATGAATGAGGAAAGGTCCAAAATTAAAGGAAACGAAACATGGCCCTGTAATTAGTAATGTATACCCCGTTATCACAACAAAGTCACAAATTACATCAAATTAATGACCATATTATGAGGTAGTTATAACTTTCTAGTTTCTGTCATCAAGCTCATGGAATTACTTTTAGAAACAAGTGAGAATGAGGGGACAACATATGCAAGCTAATCCAACAAAGAAGCAACATAGAAAAATTAAAACTGGACACATATTTTGAACATTACATTTCAAATCCTTGTTTCAATATATAAAAAGGTGCAGAAACTTCTCAACATGATGAGCAAAAGTATTGAAAATGCAATGTTAAAGTATAAAACTATTGTTGGCCCACCTCCTAAAAGCTTAAGCTTTTGGGATGGATTGGTAAACTAACATGCAATATTCTTGATTTGTTTCGGTGGTATAAGTATTCATGAGTCTAACTAGAAAAGTAAATGCTAGACTAGAAAACCACACAAGGATAAGCAAAATTGTATATACCTGAAGTTTGACTAGTTCGCCAAAAATATTAACAGAAACCCGCTTTAGATGAATGCACAGAATCTGCAAGCACAGAGCAAAGTTATTGTGCATGTTAAAGTAATATATTGGACCTAGAAAACCACACAAGGATAAGCAAAATTGTATATACCTGAAGTTTGACTAGTTCGCCAAAAATATTAACAGAAACCCGCTTTAGATGAATGCACAGAATCTGCAAGCACAGAGCAAAGTTATTGTGCATATTAAAGTAATATATTGGACTTTGCTCCACAACTGAAACTAGACGATATAAACAAGGACTTGGAGGGACCACTTGGGAACTCTTACTAACCTGCAAGACAAGACTTGCATGTTAGAAAGATGCTTGGAGGCACCAATGGTGTCCACCACCACAATTAATAGAAGTAGGGTGCCATCTGTGGGGTCCCTGTTGTGGGACCTATTAGTGTGTGACGTTGGATACCGCCGGTGTCCTATAGTATTGTTCCACGCATTAGGTAGAAAACCAATAATCTTCAAAGGCTTAAACACATGCGGAAATCCGTCTGCTCAATGATTTGTCCCAAATTACAAGACAGCTATATCAATATGACAGTATCAGCAGATTTCAGCTAACCTGCTCATCTGGTTGCATCTCTATGTCTGTATGCAGGGCTTTTGAACAGGCCCCAGCTTCGATAAAATCGGATTGCCACGGTAAATCTTGTCCCTTGCTAGAGTAGAAACCTCCTCTTGTTGCAGGATACATATAAGTCAGATTTCTTGTTGTATCGTATTGTATGTTAGAAATTTCGGTATGAAAACTTGGTTTTCCATAATGTGGGTGCACTTGCCCTCTCTGAAAAATTTCTTCCCGGGTCATAAAGGCCACCCCGCTTGTCATGAATGAGGAAAGGTCCAAAATTAAAGGAAACGAAACATGGCCCTGCAATTAGTAATGTATACCCCGTTATCACAACAAAGTTACAAATTACATCAAATTAATGACCATATTATGAGGTAGTTATAACTTTCTAGTTTCTGTCATCAAGCTCATGGAATTACTTTTAGAAACAAGTGAGAATGAGGGGACAACATATGCAAGCTAATCCAACAAAGAAGCAACATAGAAAAATTAAAACTGGACACATATTTTGAACATTACATTTCAAATCCTTGTTTCAATATATAAAAAGGTGCAGAAACTTCTCAACATGATGAGCAAAAGTATTGAAAATGCAATGTTAAAGTATAAAACTATTGTTGGCCCACCTCCTAAAAGCTTAAGCTTTTGGGATGGATTGGTAAACTAACATGCAATAATTCTTGATTTGTTTCGGTGGTATAAGTATTCATGAGTCTAACTAGAAAAGTAAATGCTAGACTAGAAAACCACACAAGGATAAGCAAAATTGTATATACCTGAAGTTTGACTAGTTCGCCAAAAATATTAACAGAAACCCGCTTTAGATGAATGCACAGAATCTGCAAGCACAGAGCAAAGTTATTGTGCATGTTAAAGTAATATATTGGACTTTTAAAGTAATATATTGGACTAACCTTGGTTTTCAATAAGCTAGTTGCAAAGTTGAAAGCGTTTGTTATAGGATGGAAATCATATAAAGATAACCAAAAGAATAATAAAATTGACCATTTCTTGCTAGTTCCTTCCGCTAATAGCACTTGTTTCAGCTCCAGTTTACAGATTTTCCTAGCCACCAAATTAAATCAAGTTGCAGAACAAGTTTATTTTACTCGAGGGAAAAAAAAAATTATATAACTTGGGACTTTAGCCTATGCTTTCTATTACAGTGCATCAATATCTATTCTAACAGAATTTGCTTGCTTTTATTGTTCATATAGTGCCATCAGATTTCCATATCTTATGATCCTAAAATCACGAAAACTTGAGGACACTTCTATCTGGTATGGGACAAAACTTCACCTACTTAATCAATAAAAGCCTGGCGTATTTAATTATTAGCTTCAAAGGCCTACACCTTAAGGTCTAGGTTATGTGATGCCTGGAATCTCCTAAATGAGGTTTTACATGAAAGCATCAGAACACATACCTTCGGAGAACGAGCAATGCTTATCTGCTTCAGTGTATATGAAAACTTGTTTGACCAAGGGAAACAAAAAATTCTTCGGCAGTCACAAGAATCTTGCTCTGTGCATATCCTAAGTTTCTCAATGTCTGCCTGAAGAACAAAGGTAAGAGCACAAAGTATAGAATGATGATGATAGAAATAAATTGCTTAAGTAAAAATGTACAAGAAACTTTGAGAGCGAAATCTAGGCGACCACAAAAGCATCTCAAACACACACACACACACACACACACACAAAAAAGAAGAAGAAGAAGAAGAAGTATTTCTCGTTCGTTTGATAGACACACACACACACACACACACACACAAAAAAGAAGAAGAAGAAGAAGTATTTCTCGTTCGTTTGATAGTATTAGCCAAGTATATGTATCATGCAATGAGGAAAACTGACCATATTCCTTTTGACGATTTGGAGTGGAAAATGAATAATAATGCTCATGCATGAATATTTACCTCATTTCCTCGTATAGAGGACAAGTACTTGATTCCAGCAATATGCCAACAATTGCTGCAGTGGTAATTCTCCACTTGTTCGGCAACAGTGAACTGCTTTAGGCAATTTTCCAAGCTACATCGAACCATCTAATGACATTGAATGTAAAAGAAGGAAAAAACACAAAAATTAAAAACAGTTCTGTAGAAAGCAGTTAAGACAAAAATAAAAATCAAGCAACAGGCTTAAATATACGCACTATCAGAGTGGAACCTTCAGTAACATACTATGGTGGCACCAGTATCAAGCACCGGAGAAAGTGGCAGGCTGTGAAATGCTTCAAAATTCAGTGAAATCTGCAAAAGGATACAAACTAATAAAGGCTGGCCGTTATGAGTTACATGTGAAACTACTGCACAGCAGTAATTTAATTTGTCGAAAAGGTTCTCCAAGTAGACCACTCAAACAAATTACATATCTGCAAAGAACTTGCTGACAATCAGATGTATGAAATCGGCAAAAACAAGTATATTAGATTTAATTATGCAAGACCACACATTCAGGGGTGTGGATCAAGGTGGACATAATGAAGGTATTGAGGAATTTCATCATTCGGGGGTGGTCAATTACTATACGAACCACACATTCTTATGCCTCATTCCGAAGAAAATCAATTCTCGTAAGGTGACAGATTTCAAGCCAATCAGTCTAGTGACAAGCTTGTACAAATTTCTCACGAAAGTTTTCGCAAATAGACTTAAAGAAGTTTTGGGGACAACTATTTCAAAGACTCAAAGTGCGTTCATTAGAGGAAGACAAATATTAGATGGGGTTTTAGTAGCAAATGAGCTAGTGGAGGACTATAGATCTAAGCGAAAGGAAGGAATGGTGTTTAAATTAGACTTTGAGAAGGCCTACGATCACGTGAATTGGACGTTTTTGGACTTTGTGTTGAGAATGAAGTGTTTTGGAGATAAATGGAGGTTGTGCGTGAATGGATGTCTAAGATCTGCAAACTTCTCAATTCTGATTAATGGCAAACCAAGAGGGAGGTTTCATGCAACCAGAGGTATTAGACACGGGGATCCGCTATCCCCTTTTTTGTTTACCATAGTTGCTGATGCCCTTAGCGGTCTTCTTGAAAAAGCTTCGCGTTTGGGTTTAGTTTAAAGGTTTCATGGTGGGAGATGAAAGAACGACGGTAACCCATTTGCAATTTGTGGATGACACGTTGCTATTTTTAGACCCTCATTGTGAGAACTTCAGAAATGTTGCTGCAATTCTCAAGATTTTGTCACTGTTCGGGCCTCAAAATCAACATGAATAGGAGTATTGTGGCTGGCATCAACATGAATACGAGTATTAGGGCCACAAAATCAACATGAATAGGAGTATTGTGGTTGTACGAGATATAGCGGTGAGTGGCCGTTGAAATATTTGGGTCTATCATTGGGTGGGAACCCGTTATCTAAGGAATTCTGGATGCCGGTTTAGACAAGATTGGATGATTGGAAGAAAGGCTTTTTGTCAAGAGGGGGGCGGCTGGCATTGATCCAATCCATTTTGGCAAATATTCCTATTTATTACCTCTCCATTTTTAAGCTCCCGGCCTCCACTAGAAATTTGTTAGAAAAAAGGATGAGGAATTTTCTTTGGGATGGTGAAAAGGACTCAAAAGTGGACTGTTTGGTAGCTTAGAAATCGGTATGTTTAAGCAAGAAAAATGGAGGATTAGGAATTGGAAATCTAGTGCACAAAAATCAAGCTCTTTTGGGGAAATGGTAGTGAAGATTTCCACTAGAGCAGGATTCTCTTTGGGCCACGGTCATTAGAAGCAAATATGGGCTCCATCTGAATCACTGAGATTCAAATCCGGTTACACATGGAAATCATCGAAGTCCTTGGAAATTCATCTCTCAAGGTCTCCCTGTTTTCTTGGAAAAGGTTAAGTAGGAAGTGGGGGAGGGTTCTAAAATTCGTTTTTGGAAGGATAGTTGGATAGGTGATCAGCCTTTGGCTAGTAGATTTCCTAGATTGTTTAGCCTCTCTAATTCTGGAAATTCCAAAATCAATGAAGTTTTTATTTCTTCTGAGCCCTTAGAGTGGAGTTGGAATTTTAATTTTAGAAAAAATCTTAGGGAAAGGGAGTTGGAGGAGTTTGTGGATCTGTCCAGTGTCTTGGAGAATTTTTCTCCAAGGCCTCAAGTGAAAGATAAGAGGATTTCGATACCCAATGCAAAGGGGTTCACTTGTGCTTATTTTTTTCATTCCTTGATTGATGTCCCTAATTCAAATCTCATTCCTTTTCATGCTAACAATTCCATTTGGAAAACTTGCGTTCCTTTAAAAGTTAAGGTTTTTGCCTGGTTGTGTTATCGGAAGAAATTAAATACAAGTGATTTGGTCCAACAGAAATATCCTCATATGCTTCTTTCGCCAAGTTGGTGTGTTTTATGCAAGGAGAATGGGGAAGACATCGATCATTTGTTTCTGCATTGTCAGGTTGTGCGGGGTTTCTGGATGCGTCTCTTTAAAGTAGCTGACTTTCTTTGGATCAGCCCTAAAAGCTGTACTTCACTACTGGAAGAGGATCTAAGAGTGTTTGGAAATGGCAAGAAGGGGAGGATTATGGGGAAAACAATGGTGTTGGCAATCCTATGGGTGACGTAGCTGGAAAGAAATCGACGAATTTTTTAGGATAATGATTCCGAAGAGTCAGATCTGTTTGATAAGGCTCAATTCCTGGCTTCGCTTTGGGCTTCTACAGATAAAGAGTTTAAGCATTTTCCTTTGTCTTTAATTCTGTTAAGTTGGAGGGATGCATTGAGTCATTGAGATTTTGTGGTTTTGTTTCTTACTAGTCGAGATTATCTTTTACTTTCCGCTTTTGAGGATTCCTCATCCTCGTCACCTAGTATTGATTAATCTTCATCAATAAAGGTTTCTGTTTACTACTTAAAGAAAAGGATAAATTTTATTTTTACCCCCTGAACTTTGATCGCGTTTTAACTTTCCCCTTGAACTTTGAAAAGTGGTCTACGTACCCCCCGAACTTTAAAACGTTAGCAAAAATGCCCCTTCTATCAAAATTCCATCCATTTAGGCTGATGTGGCACTAATTTAAAGAATAAAAAATTAATCTTTTACTAAAATCTTAATTATTAGAGGCACTAATAATAGAAAAATCAAATTATGTTTAACACTAAGTAAAAAGATATTTTCCTAAAAACATAAATGAAAAGGCAAAACTAAAAGAGATGAAAAAAAAAAAAAAAACAAGCTACTGCCCACAAGAATCCAATAGAGCTCATTACGCAGTAGAATCACCATTCTTTCCTTAAACCTTGGCTGAAAATTCATTCTTTCCATAAGAGAGTTCACAACCAAGATGGTCTTGGTCACAATAAATAAGTCCCTGCATTTTTGTAAAGATAATTCTAATCTGGCATCAACTCGTAGGCATTGTTTAAGGTATTAAATTATTTTTTCTTCACGCCTCCCTCACCGCCACCTTGGCCAGCTCCTTCCTCACTCCCTCGTCACAAAGGGATCAAACCCATCTTCTTGCGTTTTCCAACCCAGGCCATGGAGTATCTAAAAAAGATTCATCAAGACCTTCCTTTTGCAGAGAAGAGCTATTCATGGGTTCTCTCTTTGTGCGAGAGAAGGAATTTGAGGAGAGTGTGTTAATTCTTTTTTTTAGGGCTAGTATTAGGTATAACTTGGGGTTTTTTTTATGGAGGTATAATTTGGATTTTGATTATTTAATTCTTTAAAAATTAAGATTTATAGCTTAAATTAATTTTTCATTCTTTAAATTAGTGCCACATCAACCTAAATGGACGGAATTTTGACACAAGTGGCATTTTTACTAACGTTTTAAAGTTCAAGGGGCATGTAGACCACTTTTTAAAGTTCGGGGGGGCAAAGTTAAAACGCGATCAAAGTTCGAGGGGTAAAAATAAAATTTATCCAAAAAAAATTATGCAAGACCAATTTGTCTAACCAACGTTTTTCAGTACAAATAAATTGTAAACTAAGATATTTTTATGCATGCAACAACAGACAGAAATATAACTCTTATAGGAAGGTCAGAGTAATAATAATTACTGATATGAAACATTATGAACCTGAGATGAACAACTTTGACAAGTTAAGATGCTACCAAGAACCCCATCAAATGGTCCAACAAAAGCTCGCTGCCACATTTCTTGCTTGCTCAAGACCTCCCCCCTCTTTGGTGTAATAATCCTGCAACTCGAAGAACATAATTCCAACAAAGAAGGGTTTCTTGGATCATAACACCCCGTAAATTCTTCTCTTAAAGAGGACAGGATATGAAGAAAAGCCTCGGCTGCATCCTACAGACAAAATTATATATCAAACGATATCAAAATACCCATAGAACTTGTTGTAAAATTTAAAATTAAAAGTTGGACCTGCTGGGCAGTGAGATTGAAACTGGGAATGTAATGAGCGATTGCAAGCATTACTGTCCGAGGACTCAACGCTACTCTTCCTTCACCAACTACACATAATTCTATAGAGACAGAACATTACTTAACTAAGTGACAATGAGTTAAATGTAGAGAAAATCAAGAAATAATATCATTTATATTTGCATTGTATCAAATGAGACCAAAACTTTCATGAATTATTAGTCTGACTATTAAGACTGCATGGTATAACAGAAAATCCAAAAGAACACTTTCTTTATTTTATGTTTCTAGAAAGTGAACAAAGGGTGAAGATTCTGCTGCGCAACATCTTGAGAAGACCTCCACTCTTAAAGAAAAAAAAAAAACGTTAGAGATAGTTTGTGAGCTACCTTCGAATAACGAAGCTAAAGCAACTGCAAGTGGCATACTATCAACTAAATCCTCATCAGCCGACCTTTCACATTCCTCTATAGCCTTTTGCAAAAAAATTTGGAAGCACGAACAACTTGCTAAAGCCTGATAAATTTTTCAGATTCAATTAATCAGAAAAAACTACATAACTGAATTCAGTTGCCCAAATTGCAAAAATAAGTAAACAATAATCGCAAAAGAAAAAAAAATCAAAGTAATAACTAAAGTATTGCTTTTCTTTCTGGTTTCCTCTGTTTTGTTGGCACCCAATCAATAATTACATTTCCATGTATGGAACAAAATAAACAAATTCTCGCTCTCTTTTCTATTTCATTTCGAAAAAAAAATCAAAGTAATAACTAAAGTATTGCTTTTCTTTCTGGTTTCCTCTGTTTTGTTGGCACCCAATCAATAATTACATTTCCATGTATGGAACAAAATAAACAAATTCTCGCTCTCTTTTCTATTTCATTTCCTCTGTTTTCTTGGCAGTCAATCATACACACACATAAAATCACACACACACACACACACACACATATATATATAAATATAGTGTGTGTGTGTGTGTGTGTGTGTGTGTGTGTGTGTATTGTTGCCCAAATGCCAAAATAAGTTAACTATAATCACATTTTTTTTTGCTATGAACTATAATTACATTTGTTAGAACAACAATCATAGCTATTGTTAGAACACTATCAAATAAATAAAATCTCGATTTTCTTTCTGGTTTCCTCTATTATCTTGGCATCCAAACAAAAGTTAACAATTCCACGGGCACTGAAACATGATCATATACACATTAATACCTGTAAAATCACGTTGAGAAAACAATTGTTGCCGAGATTTTGCAACCCGGGCACCAAGCGCAAACTCCGAGGAGAATCTTGAATCTTACTCAACCAATTAAAGCCGCTTAATTTGCCCAATTTACCGTCTTTTATTAAAGCCAAAACAAAACCGGCAATTCCGAGAATCCCAGCTACAGATATGCGAAACCCACAATCAGAAACCAAGTTCTTCCAATACCCATGTTTGAATTGGTGAATCAAATCGTTTTGGTTTGGGTTTCGTTGCATTTTCTTTCTGTTTTTACTATGGTTTTGGATATACTTGAATTATGTTGTAAACGCAAATCCAACAAAGAGGAAGAACAAAAAAACATAGAAAGCTGAAGTTGCTTGACTAAATTTGGACTGTTTTAATACAAAAACCCTATAGGGGGCAGAGAGAGAGGAACCCCTCAATTTAGCACACATTTTTAAGAATCTTTACACATACAACAAAATTTGACCTGTTATGACGAAATATAGCCAAAAAAACATTACATATTAACAACAACAAAAATTAATATTACAAGAAAAATAATAACAATAAATAATATTATTAAAATAATTATCACGTTATTTTGTAGTAAAAACATGAATATCATTAAAATATTTACTATGTAACTTTCGTTATTCCTAACATATTTTAAAAAAAAATTTGTTATAATTCAACCCCCGCACTTACAAATTTGTTGGTGTATTTTTTTGGGGAAAAAATTTCAACAATAACACTTATGAATAAATTATTATTATTTTTAACATCATTTTTATCTAATTACACAATTAACATTGTCATGCCAGTAAAAGTGAGACCATGCCGCTTTTACTTGAGTTAAAATGACAATTGTGCCTCATTTCATTTTTGAAGCCTTATAAAATTTAAATATTCAAAGTAGAGAGAGGAGAAAGAACGCGGGTGTGCACAGAAACCAAGAAACCCCAACTACCACCACCTTGAGCAGCAACGAATCAACCACAATGAGAACCTACGATAGCCAGCCAGAACGCACGAACCCAGCAGCGCACAACGAGAACCCACGAACCTTCGCCGAAGAAATCAACGCCTAACCTATAAGCACGAACTGAGAAAACCTCACCCTCCTAACATTCTTCGTTGGAGAAATCAACCACGAAACAAACGAGGTCAATGGCGGATTCTGAGACAAAGTTAAAAACTTTGTTGGCTTTTCTTGTTTATTTGTTTTTTCTTAGGTATTTATTGTTTTTTTTTCTTTTATCATTTTTTTGTCATTTTAGAAGAAAAGAACAACTTTAGAGGAGGAGATAAAAGCATATAATGTCAGTTATTTAAAATTTTTTATTGTCATTGGATTGTCATTATGCTCCTTATTTGGTCTGTGACTCTGTCTGATAGCCGGTCATAACATTATCACTAGTTGGTAAGTGTATCATAACCAGTCATAACGTGCAGTCATAATACAATGACCGATGGTCATAATGATATGACCGCCCATCAGGCAGGCAGGCTTATAGTGTGACTGCCTTACTGATGAGATTGCGATCATAGCATTATAACCGTCAGTTATAGTACTGTGACCGCACTCTCTGACTACCTTATGATCGATCATAATACAATTACCGACCGATCATAATGCTATGACCAGCCATAAGCCATAACACTATGAGCGAGCCTGCATGATGGTCATGAAATTGTGACCTCCAGTTATAGTACTGTGGCGACTATAACTTTTGATCATCATCCTAAGTTCATACTTAACCTCTACTACTTACTAGTTATAACCTCTTAAAAAATTCAAGCCAATTTTTTTCATTCTTACCATGTACGTCTAAATGTTGTAGCATTTAGCTAGCCTTCTGTTTTCAACTATTCGTAAAATGCTGTAGCACTCTGACGGCATTCTGTTACATTAGTCATCAAAATACATAAAACACTATTTTATTTTACACATAATGTTTAGCAGTGTTTCCAAAACACGTGATACATCCACAACCCACTTGTCCACACTCCACTGTTGCATCCTCTCTGCATGCCCAACAACAAGTTTCAGGGAGCCGGTGCCTTACTCGAGCTTCCTACAACACGAACAAACTTAATGAGCTTTCGCTCAGCAAGTATCAATAGGTCATAACAGATGCAATAATTATGCATACCCATATATGCATTCATGTCATATATTATAATACATTCTGTACTACTAAAACATGTATGGCTTATGTTCTTCTTCTTTCATTACATTCTTTGTTCTGTTTTCATCTCATTTTAGTCGTTTACATCGTATTTTCACGTTCTAAACGACTTTCATTTCGTATTTCTCATTCTTTTCATTCTTCTTTACAGATACTGTACCTTTATATGGAATGGTTTCTATTTTTTATTTTCTTGTCTTTTACTTCTTATGGGTCATGTCCTGTTGTACCATAGCGCGCATAACCATTGAAGAGTGGGGTAGCTAACCAATCCAACTCAGTCACGGTTTCATATCTTTCATAGTCTTATAATAACCTTTCCTTCGAAGGCTGGTACAAACAGGACGTTTAGTCTCTTACCGCTTATCAATTTTCTCATTGAAACGGTAACTTTAGTTAAATCTTATGAATTTGTGCATTATTGAGCATTTTCTCATGAGATTAACTTTTCGTTAAAGTTTAACCTTTCATTTCTCTTCGTTTGATCTCGACTTAACATCGATACATACTTTTTGCAGAATAAAGTTCTACGATTACATAAGTCTTGTAGATACTTACCTAACATAGTATCTAACATTCACATTGTATCTAACATTCAAAATTCTACTATATGCACAATCTTTGTGCAACATAGAAAAGTAAGCTTGTTCGTGATATAGCCACAGAAAAACTATTGTACTTACCAAAGTTCCGCTAACAACGCGTCTTTTGTCTCACTTGACGCTTTCCGACTTCAACCGTCAATCGATCTTATTGCATAAATTTTTCCGATCGTTAGATTCAAAATATAAGATTAGTAACTACTTGGAAATTTAATTCGGAAAGGTCTACAATTCTTATGCTTGGTATTCTATCCCAAACTATTTCCGATCTCAAGAATTTTACACTACAACCGTGCAAATTACTCAGTCATGGGCCTAATTTTCAGTTTCGGTCCAAAACTGTGAATTCTCGTTGTGTTCGGTTTCTAACCATCACTGATTATCGAAACACCTTTCTTTTCACACTTTAATCCCATATTTCTCTTGAAATCCAGTTTTAGTTCAAATTACTCAAACTAAATTTCAGCAGAGTTTCGCCTATTTCTGCATGTTTCCCGAGCCAACCTCAGCTCGTTTTATCCGTTGTTTCCACCATCAAACACCAACCATATCCTTTCTCTTTCAAAAACACCATAAATCTTAATCATGGTTTTAGAGGTTTTCTCAACTTTTCCAACAAAATTCTCTATATCAAAATTGCTAAAAACCAAGGCTAAATAACCAAAAATCTAACCTTAGATTCTTAGATTCCATGTTCTCAAACCATTTCAAGCAAAATCCTTACCTATAGAAAATTTTTCCCTACTCTTCTCTACACATCCACGGCAGCAAAGAGAAAGGAAAACAAGAGAAAATCTTGAAATCTCACCTTAGGAAACAAAGGTCAATCTCTGGTGGCGCGATGCCTCGATTACTCTGTCGATTTTTGGTCTAACTCACTGTTTCTTACGCTGGAAATTTTTTTTTCCTCTCTATTCTTCTTGGATGCTCTCTGGTTCTTTTCCACGTACAAATGGCCATATATGCCTTAGTAAGTTTTGCATTAGTTGCGTGAGTTACCAAGCCTATGTGATTTTCAAGGTGAGTTACCCACGTGAGTCACCAATGTGAGTCCCCGCCTCATGTAGTAAAGCCAAGTGTACCCCTGCATGTTTAATACATATACATCTCACGGTAATAATCTTTTTGACCTACCCTTTTCTTCTTCTTTTTTTAAACCGTACCCAGCGATAATCTTTCATATATATATATATATATATATATATATATACATATGCTATAATTTTACATATTTTCCGTCGGTCCATAAGACAGTCATAGTGATGGAACTCATTTTATACAATTACTAATAACATTGTAGTCGATCATAAAATTATGACCGGCATGTCATATTAATATGACCGCCCATAAGGTGTGTTATGTTTTTTTGTCTATGTTTTTTTATTTGCCTTTATACAATTACTAACAACATTGATATTGTGTATTATTACAATTCATGAGAATGGTTCTAGACGATGACATCAAGAACGGTAAAATAAATCGTACTGTTAACTATAAAGAAACCATCAGAATACTACGGCAGGGTCTTACATTGACTCAATTTGAGAAGTTGGAGCTTCAACTTGTCGTAGTGAACTTTTTGAAGCTCCAGAAGCTTGGGTGGGCTGACCAAGTTGTCTACAACGTTATCATGCACTTGGCCGGTGTTGATGGGAAAACAAAAGACTCTTTGTAATGTAGAAATAAATCAAATTAATATATTATTACAAGATACAACATATAACTTTAATTAAACGAAACACACATAAAAGAGTCACTAGATTCATGTTAAGCTTGTTGATGAGCCTGGGTGGAGTGGCACTAGATTCGTGCAGGTTTTACGTTTGTGTCCATAAGAATGACATCTACTGCACTTGATTGTATCAGGTTCTTCACCTTGGCATAAAATCCTAGTAACATGAGGTTTTCCAGGCCGACGCTTTATTTTAGGAGGGTTCATAACTTGGTTCCTCATTTTTTCATCAACATGCCATCATTCTGAGCTTCCAATAGGACTAACAACTCCTCGATAGGTTGCAAAAAGTTCATCTTTCGTGTAGTACTTGGAGCAATAATTGGCTAGACTCATTTGTCATCTGTTACACACAGCCATAACATGGGGACAAGGCAGTTGGTCCACCTGAAATTACCTGCAGGTACATGTCATCTCTCTTATATCCATAATCCAGATCGTAGCAAATAAGTTGGTGACAGAGTACTCAAATTGATCAGTTACTCTTACATGAGACGAAAATCATAGTATATGTTTACTTGACAAGTCAATACATAACTACTAACTCACCGTTAATGGTAAACCCACAAAAAATGCATCACAAACACATTTATTTGCTTTCGGAGATAAGGTGAAATCAAGTTTAAGGGCGGCTTCGCATCTCTCAACGAACCATCACTGTAAGAACTCCCTTAATCATTCGACAAAATAACCTACAGGCATTAACCTGACTTTCTAATCCACATTATTCAATTACTCAACAATGTTGGTTGTCATTATTGCATACCACCATCCATTGAAGAATGCGTGCCACCACAACTTACAATGTGACTCTCTCTTTTCAATGTGAAACTATTAAGGGGGCGTTTAGTAGAGTGATTCATTCCCTGATTCGAATCATAATTCGTGATTCGCTACAGTATTTTCTCTCATAAGAAATACACGTAAATAAAAAATGATTCGAATCACATGATTTGAATCCTCCAACCAAACAAACCCTAAAAGTCTCATCTCTTGTCAATGTGAAACTATTAAAAGTCTCATCTCTTGTCAAACAATACCTCAACCGCGATGGAGATCTAGTCAAGGAGTTCGTTGGAAAACCAGAATTAAAAATCAAGAATCAAATATTCTAAAAATTATATGCTTATGCAATATTCTTTAATAAAAGCTTAATACAAATCATTATTACCACGTTTTTGTCTACATTTTACGGTAATAGATTCTCAATAGTATCTCAGAAACACAAGACTTTTGTTTATCTCTTTATCCAAGATTTTTTAACCAACCAACAAATTTATAAATGTCCTACTACCCATTATTATAAATTAAATTACCCAGCTTTGAATTGTATCCAGTTTTGTATGGGTTTGGCACAATTCCAGTTTTGTATGGGTTTGGCACAATTCCAATTTTGTGAGACATATTACAATAATTTTACAAATCATGACTACAACTTTACAAAAATTAAAAAGTTCAAAAAGAAAGTTGCTTAAACTATACAAGTTCAAGAGATAAATGTGCAACACACCACATTTCCACGAGAACAAAAAGAGCACATCACCCTCCAGATCGTACGTCAGCTGAGAATACTCAAACTTAATCGTATTTCTTTAACAATTAACTCGCGATCATTATCAAAAGAAACTACAAAGTGAGCGGCGAAATTCAAAAAATACAAAACAAAAATTATTATCAAAATAAATTACTATAGAAATTTATTTATAAGGACAACATCGAGAAAAACGCAAGGCATTGTTTCCAATACTAAATGAAACATATCCAGAACAGGGGCTGAACTAAGAACATGGGCCGACAGCCGGTTTCCAGACGCCTTAATTTGTCAAATTCATAATTCGACAATTTATGAAGCATGATCGGTCAAATTACAACATACTGATAGATTATGCTGCATAAAACCTGATCAACTATGCTGCATAATCAATCACATTATTTTAATTTTTCCACAAATATAACCAAATTAAAAGCAACAATAATCAAATTGAAAAACACAAAATCATCATCAAATCATAACCAGACAAATTATTACCAAAATAATTTGGGGGAAAAAAACCCACCACCAACATAGAACGAGCAATTATACATCTAAAATCACAAAACTCACGCTCAAAAGCAACATTACCTAAACCAAACAACAATATCTTCTTAGTTTACCAAGCAAAGAATCCAACTTCAAGAAATGGCTGTCTACAAATAAGGGAAACATTTTATATTTTTCAATTACCAACAAACACAAAATCATGCCTAAAAAAGACAAAATCAAAAATTAAATCAGTGAAAACAAGAAGCCAAACAAATTCTCAAAAAAAAAAAAAACAAAAAAAAACTTTGAAAAAGTGAAAGCAACTCAGTCCCTTAGATGTTCATAAGATCTGCGATCATATCCGCAAATCATTACAGGTCTGTAGAGACTCATCACAGTCACTCGTTCATTTAAAACAATAAAAAAATTAAATACAGCTGCTCACACCAAAAAGCTCTATAATAACTAAATGAACCGTCAAAAACCAAAACGAAATACTAAGAGCATGTTCTTTTGTCTAAAAACACTCAAAAAAAAAAACAACTTGAGTTCTAACTTTATTTAAGTTCACGTTCTTTAAAATTTTAACTTTATTCAATTTTACTCAATTTTATTGAAATTACAACTTCAACTCAAGTTATAACTCTAAATTTAACTCAAAAACTACACTCAAGTTAAATAACCCCTAAATAGCATATTCAATTGCAAAAAAACAAAAAAGATTCAAAAAATGATTATATGGAATGTATAGTCACCAATTAAAAAGCCATAAATATTGGGTTCTAAACGTGACGTTATCATAAACTTACCCTAAACTTCCATAAACTTGTTCTCAGCTGAGAGAAGGTAGGGAATTTTAGCTCATCCTGCCATAAACTTACCCTAATTACGAATACGCAACCCAAAAAAAATCAAAGATGTAAATATCTCACGAAAAGTTCTTTTGACACGGTTAAGAGAGAGAGCCTTCATATACTATCCAGCGGAATCTAATTACATGAGGTGCCATTGGAGCCCAAATTAAGCTTCCACAATAGCACCATTCAAATCTCCGTTCTTATTATCAATCATCAGGCTACCTCAAATTCCACTAATGCATTTTTACACAAGATAAGAAATTAAGTCAAACTTTAAAACAAAGCCTTCAAATTCTAACAAAAAAGACTAACAACAACGAATTCATTGGTCTTGCCTCAGAGGTAGTGACAATTATGCGTATCATCATATATCTGTATCTGATAATACGTGCATTAGAAATGCATCACTGGCAAATGGCAAAATATATTTGCAAAATTTAAATAAAAACAAAACAATATAAACACGTATGAACAAGATTGCTAAACATCTTAAGAAAAATGAAAAAAAGAATATATAGGCTTCATTTAAAAAGGAAAAACAAGTATGGTGAAATGAATGAAGCCATAGTATATGCATCAGAGAGATTCCCAACGACAAATCAACATCCTCAATTAGAGTGCTGATGTCCCTGTCTGTTTATCATCACTTGCAAGAAGTATTTAGTACGAAAAAGCAATTTAAAATATCAAAATGAAGAATAAAATGTCCATCAGAGAGATACCCAACAGACCGGAGTCATAATTATACCAATTTGAAGAAAATAATAGAAGAAAGAGAACGGACAAGGGTCGCAACCTACAGAAGTTAAATTTTGGAGCACAAATGCCTCAAGATCAATATCTTTTCATATAGATTAATCTCAAACTACCAACAACGAACTCTAAAATTAAAAACAAAAAACAAAAAAACTAGAAGAAAGAAGGTGCTCAGAAAAGTCATTGAATGGATGAGAAATTATCCTCATGTTAAATCAGATTAACGAGATTATGAAAAACTTCGTCATCGTACCTTCTCATTAACAAATTCACACGAATTAAAAAATCCGCCAAACTACCAAAAAGCCCATAATCCAAAAAAAAAAAAATTACCAATTTGTTTGGGTTTGATTTGGATTGCATGGTTTGGTAAATTTTTTGAACATCCTCACCATGATCTTTCTTACCGGATATAGAATAACCATCAGAAACCAAGATTTATCCCCAGCAGCTAACAAAAGCTGTACGGTCCGCATCATGGTTAAGTCCTCAAAGACCCCATCATTTGGTTACCTTTCAAACCTAATCCATTAAAAGAAAAAAGTAAAACACAAGTTAAACAAAGATTTTTTTTTAATTTTCGAGCCTGGAAAGCCTCAGATTAATTTCTTTTCATAGACATTGATCTCAAAGTATATTTAAACCCATCATAGGCTCTCAAACATACAGAATTAACGTAAAAATCTATCAAATAGAAACAAAGAAAATAATAGAGTAATTAGAAAAACCAAAAAAAATGAAGCAAACGGAAGATCAGACAACATCAAACACATCTAACATGGTAAAATTGAATAAAGTAAAAAGAACAATAATCCAATAAGGATAAATTTTTTAGAGAAGATACAAACTATTTTCAGAAACAATTAAAACAGTAAGAATGAGAGAAGCATAACAGGTTTTATAATGAAGAAAAGAATAGGCATCAGAGTAATGGGTATGAGAAATTTGTCA
This sequence comes from Morus notabilis, assembly GCF_000414095.1. Classification (NCBI taxonomy): domain Eukaryota; kingdom Viridiplantae; phylum Streptophyta; class Magnoliopsida; order Rosales; family Moraceae; genus Morus; species Morus notabilis. The sequence continues at coordinate 46,122 of NW_010361039.1, read as the reverse complement.
TCAATCAATTTTCAGAGTGGTGCATGACATCTCAATTGCTCATCACTGCCTTTCCAAACAACAATATCCCTACACTGTTGTGTTCACATATCTGGAGAAATATGTACAACATAAAACAAACAAAATGCAATCATTATCAAGATTTTAAAATTTTCAATTATGAGAATATGTTCATAGAATACAAAAATAGAACATGCTTAAGAAATAACAGTGGAAGACAATATGAATGTTTCAGACATCCAAGGAAGGATTAAGCAGCACAAGCTCTCAAGCCTGGCGAAGGCGAAAGCTCTTAGGCGGCCACTGCGAATGTTTTGAGAAACAAGCCTTAGATTTGTCATCATCAACAGCAGGAACATAGACACAAGAAACATATAACAAAAAGTGAGCAAATGAAAACACTGAAAAACAAAGCCTCAGGATTTTCATCGTCAAACATAAATTTGATCAAACAGTATTTAAAACGAATTTGATAAAACATAAACTATTGAATTTTCCATCCCAAAATGATCAGCTAGACACCAAGAAACAGCTGACAAAGTGAAAAGGATGGAATTGAATAAATATGAGGGACTTGTTCATCCCAAAAGCACTCACAAGATCACTGCTAAAGGGGGCAGACGTTTTGTCCCAAAATCTACCACTTGAAGCATTCCATTTAGTTGGTGAACAAGCAATAAAAGAAAAACTCCTAAAGCAATTTTGCTATAAATCAAACATGTAAAAGTAATCACGTCAAAAAAAAGGGATATAAAAAACGAAGATGTCAATGCAATTAGAGAAAGCTAGCTCAGACATCCAAGGAAAGATTAAGCAGCACTAACTCTCACGCCTGGCGAAAGCAAAAGCTCCTAGGCGGCCACTGCAAAAGTTTTTGAGAAACAAGCCTTCGTAGTTATCATCCTAGACAATTCCGCTACAAAGAATGAACAATAAAAAAATATATAGCAATCAGGGGCTAATAAAATTTTCCAAACTATATAATCAAAGAAAACTACATAAAAAGCTAGGAACATACATCGACAAAACAGAAACATGTAATAAACAGTAAAGAATTGAGAACACTGAAATACCAAATTAAAATGAACAAAACAATATGCTTGCATTTAAACAGGCAGAAAAACCATTAATATATACACCAAAACCAATATAAACCAGAATTAATCAATTCCTGCAACATGACAAAAACACGAGAAAAGGAATTAAACACACTAGACAGCATATTTAAAAATTACTCCATTTTTTTTTGGGGTTTCAGACATCCAAGGAAGGATAAAGCAGCATTAGCTCTCAAGCCCGGCGAAGGCGAAAGCTCTTAGGCGGCCACTGCGAATGTTTTGAGAAACAAGCCTTAGATTTATCATCATCAACAATAGGAACATACAAACAAAAAGCAGAAATCTATTGCACATTCTATTAAGCAGATAGAAAATCATATACCAAAATCCAATATTAAACAAAACAATCCATTTCCAGCAACATTAACAAAAGAAAACAAAAGAAAGGCAATTAACAAACTAGAGGGTAGCGCAATAAGCTTTGTGGGAGTCTCAGACATCCAAGGAAGGATAAAGCAGCATTAGCTCTCAAGCCCGGCGGAGGCGAAAGCTCTGAGGCGGCCACTGCGAATGTTTTGAGAAACAAGCCTTAGATTTGTCATCATCAACAATAGGAACATACAAACATAAAACATAAGTTTATTGCACATTCTACAAAGCAGATAGAAAATCATATACCAAAAGCCAATATTAACCAAAACAATCCAATTCCAGCAACATTACGAAAATCAAACAAAAGAAAGGCAATTAACAAACTAGAGGGTAGCGTAATAAAGCTTTGTGGGAGTCTCAGACATCCAAGGAAGGATTAAGCAGCATTAGCTCTCAAGCCCGGCGGAGGCGAAAGCTCTTAGGCGGCCACTGCGAATGTTTCTGAGAAACAAGCCTTGAAATTATCATCATAGACGTACAAAAACAACCAAAAATCGATTGCAAACAATTTACAGGTTTTCAACAAAACAAAGAAAAGAATTTTCAGAAACAATGCCGATTTTCTACAGAAGACGGAAAAAAAAACTGAATCGAGAAAACATAAACGTAACAAAATCGCAGAGAGAGTTCATCAATTTACGGATGATTCAAAGGCTACCGTCAAAGCCAAGGGCGAATGTCAAACAATTACTCCATAGCCTCTTGAAGAAGATAGAAACAGCCGTAAAAGAAAATATTGATTTAAGAGAGAGAGTGAGAGAGAGAGAAAGAATGACCTAATAGCGTTGAGGATAGATCGTGGCCGCCATTTTATAGGGGAGGCGAGGCTTTAGGGTTTTGGTGGGTTTAGGGTTTTGTGAGATCAACGGCTGAGATTTCAAATGGAACAATCTGGAAACTAAACCATATTCACCGACTCTGAGTCCAGGCCCAGATTCTTATGGGCCAAGTCACGTTTGTCCTGATCATGGCCCAAGTCGTTTTTAGGAAATACGATCTCGTTTTATGCCAAAAAAAAAAAAAAATTGTATCTTGTTTAGGGTAGGGTTTTACGTTGTCAACCTGATTTGATAACACTTCACACTTCACGGCTCGGGAGTTGGGAGGTTTTAATGAAAAAATAGAAAATTTATCTTTCTGAATTTTTATTTTTTATTTTTAATAAATATTTTTTTATTAGTGTAATTATTTAACTAAAAAAGAATTAAATTAAGAATAAAAGTTAAAAATCATAACTCATATACTTTTAAAAAATATTTGTCAACATTACCCTTAAGTTTTTGTTGAAATCAACCTTCAGATTTCGAATGGAACGGTCTATAAACCAAACTGATAATTGTACCATTGCCTCTTAACTTTTTCTTTTTCTTGCATAATACATCCTAAGATTTTAATTTCGACAAATTACAACGTAAATTTTAAAATTAATATCAATTGAGATTCAATAGCTAATTGATAGTATCAAATTGGCGTTTTAAGACAAGTATTCATATATCAAAGTAAAATTTGTCATTTTTCAAACTGTGTTACATGCAAATTTTGTATTCTGAACCATTAATTTAATAACACTCATTATACTAGGCATTAATTATTACCCCTCTTAATGTTGAGGGTATAATTTGCTAATATTATAAAGCTTAGGATATATTACTGTAATAAATGAACAGTTTAGTTGAGGGTGCAAAGTAAGAGTGATTTACATATGTGTCCATTATAAAGAAGGTGAAAAAAAAAAATTGTCCTCAAATAATTATATTTGCAGATAAGTCTATATATTGACCTCTAAGGACCTTTTTTATCATTTTTAATCGTTCCTTAAAAAAAGAATCAATACGTTTTTTGAGATTCTTTAACACAGCTATTACATGTATGAAAAACAATTTCTAGATAATAGAACTATAATGGTTTTGCTTTTATAATGTTTTTTTATGATAAACTCTGGTTATTTAGGATAAGTATAAGTGAATTGAACTCACTACCCATCTTAAATGGTCATTCTATGTTGCACTTCAGACTTTCTAACTATCCCGAAAGAAACTGGTAGTCATTATTTTTTAATAATGAGAAAAAAAAATGTAAGAAAAAGTATGTCGAGGACGCTTCGCCTTCAAGGCCACCGGAAGAGTCATTTCCATTCAATTTTAAACAAATTTGATAACTATTTGTTATTTTTGAAGTTCATGATAACCAAATTGA
>NW_010361039.1:24238-38885 GCF_000414095.1 Morus notabilis | reverse complement strand
CTCACTTTAATTAAAAAAAAAAAAAAAAAAACTCAACAGAACACTTTTCACTGACGATCGGCCCAGGCCCATTACACTCGGCCTTATGTTGGGCCTGGTCGTGCATGGGTTGTCGTTTAGAAGAAATTCGATGTCGTTTAATGAAAAAGAATTTGTATTTCTTGTTGAAGCGGAAAAGTTAAAACTATACGAGTTCACGGCCTCCATCTCCCTCAATCTCTAAACCCTCAATTGGATCCAAACCGCCATTGACGACCTGCTCTCGAACTCCGTCGAATCTCGATCTCAGAAGGTATTCTCGAATCTTCTTTTTTCTCCAGTACTCTCTCTCGCTTTCTGATCCGTCTTCTCGTCGAAGTATTCACCCTTTGTTCATCCGCGAGAGAGAAGATCTTGTGAATTTATCACTGTTTCTGTACTGGTTGTTTGGTGCTACTTGTGTAGAGAAACTGAATTTATTGTTCTCTCGGCATTTAACTCTGTGTGAAGAGAGAGAATTTTGAAGAAATTTTTGTCATTCTCTTTCTTAGGGTTTCGTTTTCCACTCTGACATGCTCGCTCTCTGCTAGGGTTTATATCCAATTATCGATCTAACGGCCCGGATCCTTGAATTGAAGTGAAAAATGGTAAGATTCATTTTTCAAGAATTTTTTAATCTCTCTGCGTTTTGGAGTTTTGTGTTCGAATTTAGAGTAGAATTGAAGTTTGAAGCTGTTTTCTTTCTTGGAATTTGTGAAACTTTCAGGAAGGAGGAGGCAATTTGGAGGCGTCGGTAGAGAAATTGCTGAATGTGGAGAAGCAAATGAGGCTTGCCGGAGATGTGGCGGGCACAAAGAAGGCCGTCACTGAGATTCTTCAGCTCTGCTTTGAAGCACGCGCATGGAAGACCCTCAATGAGCAGATTGTTGTCTTGTCCAAACGCCGGGGTCAACTTAAGCAGGTACTTCATTGAAATGGAACATATAGTAGTGTTATAGGTGGAGTAACTTTGTGTTTTTAGAGACTTTTCTTAAATGGGTTGAACTTTTAAGTGTTTCAATTGAGTTCTAGAATTGTAGTTTCCGGTCGATGCGGAATTACAGAGTTTTTTTTTATGCAGGCAGGAATGGTACCTAATATTTAAGTATCCTAGTTCTTCCGAGTTGTTTGAGTGGTTACTGCTACATGATTGTCCTGTTTTATTATGTTAAATTTGTGTATTTGTTTGGGAAATTTCTGAGTTATGACCATGTTAAGAGATTGGCGTAGGGTTTCTTATTGTATTTGTTCGTGTGCTCAAAGAAAATGCTATCAACACTGATACTAGTTCGGAGTTTTTCCTATCACTGCTGTATGTTTGTGTATATTTAAGCGTAATACATGCAAGGGAAGTATGCGTCTTCTCTTAGCATTCTGGGAAGTAGCAGTGTATTTGTTTGGGAAATTTCTGAGTTATGACCATGTTAAGAGATTGGCATAGGGTTTCTTATTGTATTTGTTCGTGTGCTCAAAGAAAATGCTATCAACACTGATACTAGTTCGGAGTTTTTCCTCTCACTGCTGTATGTTTGTGTATATTTAAGCGTAATACATGCAAGGGAAGTATGCGTCTTCTCTTAGCATTCTGGGAAGTAGCTGTGGGACAATTATGTGGACTCGTTGTCTTGTTTAGGGTTTGAAGAACAAAATATTGCAAACTCATTTTACTTGAACCTTGTAAAAATTGTATGCACAGAGATACTAGTCGACTCTTGACTATACAATTATGCACTTATATCTATTCGTATAAACCTTTTCCTGCATCTGGGTGTTTTTAAATTGATTGGGTGTTGGAAAATTTTAACCTTGTTGGTGTATGATTTGCTCTACACGTAACATGTTGTGATTTTTTTTTGGCATCTTAAAATATTCTTACTTGCACTAAGTAATTATATAATTTATATTACTCCATGCTCACTCATTTCTTCCTAATCAGAAGGTTCTTTTAGTTAATTTCATTAGCATGTTAAGAAGCATGGTTCACATCCTTTTGCTTATTTTTAAGAAATGTATATGTTCAATGCCATTACATGGAGATGTCTGTTTTGTACAGGCTGTAACTGCAATGGTCCAGCAAGCAATGCAGTATATTGATGAGACTCCTGATCTGGAAACTCGTATAGAGCTTATTAAATCACTAAATAACGTTTCTGCTGGAAAGGTAAATATCTACTTATAAGTTTTAGTTTTCAACCTCCATTTCTTAGTTTTTATAATAATTTTTGTGTTTTATTGTTTCTGTGTTTAGATATATGTTGAGATTGAGAGAGCCAGATTGATTAAGAAACTTGCAAAAATCAAGGAAGAACAAGGGCTTATAGCCGAAGCTGCTGATTTGATGCAAGAAATAGCGGTTAGTGCAGGAGTTTTCTTTTGATGACAGCCCCCAATTCCCATTTTAATTGCTTTTTTCGGTTTCCTTTTTGACGGTTAAGATTTGCAGGTTGAAACTTTTGGTGCTATGGCAAAAACTGAGAAAATTGCTTTCATTCTTGAACAAGTATGGGATTCAGTTTTCTGATAAGTAATTACTTTGTTGACGCTCTATTATTTACTATGTTCATTTTTTTGGGGCATAATTGTGATGCTAATTTGTTCTTACACTAAATAAAAAAAATAGGTCCGTTTGTGCTTAGATCGCCAAGATTACATACGCGCACAAATCCTCTCGAGGAAGATTAGTCCAAGGGTTTTTGAAGTTGATCCCTCAAAAGAGAAGAAAAAGCCTAAAGAAGGTGATGCTCTCGTTGAGGAGGCTCCTGCTGATATTCCTTCACTCTTGGAGTTGAAGAGGATCTATTATGAATTGATGATAAGGTACATGCATACATTTTTCCCAATTTAGTGTTTTCTTCTCGTGTTTTCTGCAATTTTTTGGATGGTGTTTTGGAGCTATCAATTCTCTTATGGAGGTTTCTTGAAGTTCCATAAATCTGAGTGGTGTTGGTTTTCAGATTAGGGATTGGTTGTCTATAGGTCCTTTACATTTGCGAGCTTCTTAATGGTTAAGATTTATATGTTGCAACATTCTTCTTCCTTTGGGGTTCATATCTAGGGTTACTCGCATGAAGTAACTGACTCGTAAAATTTTCACGAGCAATAATTTTAATTTATGCCGGGTGATCTATGACCGTGTCAATGTTGTCGTTTGATGTTGAGGTGTTTGCGCACAAACCTTTTATTTTATTTTTAGTTTGTACTGATGATGTTGGTCCCTGTATGCTTTTATCTTAATCCAAGCCCGTCTAGATTGCTTGCGGTGTGTGTGCTTAGTTTGCAAAAAGAAATGAATTATCGAATACTGATTATTGCTTTTCCCGTCAGATATTATTCCCACAATAATGATTACCTTGAAATTTGCCGTTGCTACAAGGCGATATACAGTATTCCTTCTGTCAAAGAAAACCCGTCCCACTGGACACCGGTAAATTCTTACTCTTATTCAACTTTTTGTGCTTACATGAATTCTTTTGAATGTCTGAAAATTCTCTGTTTGTAGGTTTTAAGGAAAATATGTTGGCATTTGGTTCTCGCACCACATGATCCGATGCAATCGAGCCTTCTTAATTCCACCTTGGAGGACAAGAATCTCTCTGAGCTTCCAAATTTCAAGTATGGTTCTGCCAGCTATGATAATTGCACAATTGATCCCCAATTCACATGTTTATTTATGCAATTAGTACAACATATGAAGCCTGGCATTGTTAATCCAAAAAATATTTGGCATTTTTTCCCCTTAGCTTGAATTATGTCGCCTGCTTTTGTTCTCTGTAGATTGCTGTTGAAGCAACTGGTCACCATGGAGGTCATACAATGGACAGCTCTGTGGAATATGTACAAGGAAGAATTTGACAATGAGAAGAACTTGCTTGGAGGTTCTTTGGGTGACAAAGCAGCTGAAGATCTAAAACAGAGGATAATTGAACATGTTTGTTTTCGCCTTCACTTGAGATATGGCCGAGTATGCAATTACCTGTTCGCTTACATTATCTCTTTTTTTTTCCGCAGAATATTCTTGTTGTTTCAAAGTATTACTCAAGGATTACACTGAAGAGACTTGCAGAGCTGTTATGTCTCAGCATTCAGGTTAGTTAGCTATTATAATTTAAGTTTATCAGTCTGAAGCTTTAACCGACAATGAGTTGCTTTATCCGAAAAGGGCATTATAGGGGCCTTGAGGTTCAACCATATTTGTTTTTGGTGGCTTCTTTGTTCTTACATCTGGTGCTCAAGTCTCTTTCACATACTTCTCAAATCGACTATCCTGCTGTTGTGTTTTGAATTCTGCGTCGGTCTCCACCTTAACTCGTACACTTTACATTCTCTTTCAATGCAGGAGGCTGAGAAGCATCTTTCAGAGATGGTTGTTTCCAAGGCACTGATTGCAAAGATTGACAGGCCAATGGGCATCGTTAGTTTCCAAATAGCGAAGGATAGCAATGACATCCTCAACTCATGGTCTGCAAACTTGGAGAAATTGCTTGATCTTGTTGAGAAGAGTTGCCATCAAATACACAAGGAAACTATGGTTCACAAAGCCGCCCTAAAGGCTTGAGGAACTTGGAGGAACTGGTTAATCCAGGTTTGCAGGTTGAGCGGCCTTGGTCTTTTTTCGTTTTTGGCCTGAAATTTATATGATCGGAACTATCATCTAAACAAACTGACTGGGTTAGTCAGGCAGGCATTTGTCAAGTTTTAAGTTTGATTATCAGGCACATCTTAGCAAAAAATTGTAGTATACCGCCGGATACATGGTTTATTCGTGGAAAGACCTAAACGGGCTCATTTTTATCTGTGGAAAGAAATTGATTGCTTTACTCGTTTATTTCAAATCTTAATCAAATCTTGTTCAGGGTTGCTTATGCTCAATATGAATGCCTCACAAACCTTTGTCTTCTAATTATTTCGCTTTTGATTCGCTAAATGATTTTCAAACCGACAATTGCATATAAATTCAGATTGTGCGTTTCTTTTGCTTTGTTCTTGGGAAATTAAGCCATAGGACTTGGGGTGTTTATTTACTGTTATAATAGGCAAATCACAGCGAGCCCAGTCAATGATGGCTATTGTCCTATTCTTGGCCGTTAGAATTGCATTGATGCGGATTCTACATTAGGATTCATGAGTTTCATGTTGATCAAATTGTGATAGTTGGTAAGTAAACGGCTGAGGTGACATGATACTCCTCGAGATATAGGACCGGCGCTCGGCCATTAGCGAACATTTTTATCAGCGTCTTTGGTAACCCTCAGTAGGTGTGCTAGCACTGGTCCCCTTCTCGGACTTCTTATTATAGGAAGAGGAAAAAAAAAAAAAAAAGATAAAAACAAACGTAGGTTTTTGCCATTGTCATTAACAGAATTTTCAAAACAAGGTCGGCATTTGATGGTTGTTGGGGCTAATAACAAAAGTAGGTTGCGAGATTGTCGTTAGCGAAAATTCTTTCACCAAAGACTAAAAAGGTGGATGAACAACATTTGTGATTTATACTGGCAACACTAATCGAGGTATGTCGGCTAATATAAACATAGACCAAGTCTGTATTTTACGTTGGAGAATAAGATTGCCGCTGTTTACTGTCTGTTTACATAGGTCGGCCAAATCGTTGAAGGTTCTTAACCAAGAATTGGTTTAGGGCTTTAGACTTTTTTTATGAACAAACAAGTTTATGGAAAACAAGGAGCTTTATTGCTGTCCATTGTCGATTGACGTCCCATTAGCATTTAAAAATGTTTGACAATTAGTTCACCTGCAAGGTCGACTTCTAGTGCATGCGTTTCATGTGAGACAGTGACATGCCCATGCTAATCACTAGTGACGCACGTCTTTGCGGACGTTCACATTTCAGAGTGTTATAAGATACCGGTGATGTTAAACATCACGCACAAATAAAAAGTGAGTTTCGTAATATGATTCTCACTTTTTATTAATCGCGGTGCTAAACAGTCGTGGGCCGGTAGTGTTTATGTTGTTAGGATGTAGAGACTTTTCCTTGCAACCCGTAATTTTGATATGTACCTTGCAACGTATTTTTCATCATTTGATCTATCTATAACGTTAAAAGCTTTTGTCCTCATGTCTTACTTGATAAAAAGTATCAAAAATTTGTAACGGTCTATATTGGATTATCATCCAGTGATTGTAAAATAGGCCGCTGGTTTTTTAAATTTTTTTCAATGAATAATATCTTATTATTTAATTAGAAAAAAATTATTGAACTTACCCTTTAAAAAGTATACGAGTCTAGATTTTTATTCTTTATTATTGATTAATATTTTTTTTATTAATATAGTTATTTAATTGAAAAAAGATATTAATTTAAAATAAAAGATAAAAATTAAGATTCTCTCTCTCTCTGTCTTTTTTTGTTTTTGTTTTTTAGCGTTGTGCTTCCGTGTTTCCGCGTCAGTGGTCAAAATAAATGTGAAGGAAAAGTCTCCTTGCCAATGTAGAATATTTTGTTAAGACGCAAAGAACAACCTCGTTTTTTCAAGACATAAATTAATTGGGCATCTTTATTTTGTTAGTTTAGGTCATGTTTATTTTATCGATTCAAGTTTAAAATTTGAGTTTTATTATAATAATTTTTTTAAAAAATAATTACATTTAACTTTTTTACTACAGTAAAAAGCTCTCACATAAAATCACATCTCAACTCGAATCAGCGAATTAAACGAACCATTTACACCCGAAATCTTGTATTATATCTTGAAGGAAAAGAAAAGATAAGTGCTAATAATCCCGTTACTTCATGAACTATTAGCATTATGATATTTGAGTGCTAGAATATTTTTAGCAGATTACTCTCAAGATCTTTTATTTTATTTATTTTTAACAATTTTAGTCTCTAATCATAAAATTGATGACGAATTTTCATAATTTAATAAAATTAATTATTTGTCTGTCACTTGCAAAGTGTTCTACTCGATAAAAGTTCTTGAAAACGAACACATTTTGTATTTAATATAGTCTTTATATGAAAAATTTTTAACTGTGATCCACAAAGAATGTAATTAGTACTCTATGAGAGACTAAAACAAAAGAAAAAAGTTAAGAGAAATTAAAAAAAAAATGAGGGACCAAATATCATAACACTCATAATTCAAAGAATATCACTATTAATAGCTCCATTATATATTACTCTGTAATTATTACTGCACATTTTTAACCTACAATGTTAGGTATATTGATTCAAACTAGTAAGAAATTAATAAGATATTCACCTTCAGTGATAAATTAAATTTTTTTCAAAAGTCAAAAGTTGAGGACTCTGTTCCCCTTAAAGCAAAATGAAAATAAAAATTAAAAAAAAAATGGTTGAGATCTCTAATAAAAATGTCCAAAGAATATAAGAACTGCGAGAAACTTTTCTTTTTTAGTATTAACCACTTTCTTGCATCACCATGTCATGACCATCGCAATTTTTAATTAATACTGCCGTATAAATACAGAAGTAACGGTCGTATTTAAAATTGATTTCGTTTTTATTTTTCACATTTTTTAAGAAAAAAAATGAAAATGTTTTCAAAATGTTATTTGGCACAATAAAGACAAAAAAACAGAAATCAAAATGATTTTTTGATTTAATGTAAAATGAGAGAGAAATAAAAAATGACTTTTATTTTTCGTTTTCGTTTTCTCCTTTCTCGAACAAAGAGAGAAAAAGATAGACATTAATTAGTTTTTTTATACTGAAAACAATCTCTTGATAAAACTACCAAAATATTTTCATTTTTATTTTTATATAAAAAATAAAATCATTTTAAAACGAGTTCCAAACGCGCTAAACATTTACAAGCATATTACGAGTCTTATGTCATGGTTTCTCTTTTTCAGTTCTCGTCTTTGCTAAAACATTTCATTCCATAAACTAAGCTTTACATATATCAGGTTTTTTTTAGTATTTGATAATAAATGATATGAATTGTGTTAAGTCCATCACCCGGACCGATTAAACGCGTGAAACTCTTATATTTATATAATATCGTTTATATTTATGTGTTTACTTTAATACAACATTTGATAAACATAATCTAATATATATCATTAATTGTGACAGGACAAATGACAAAAATTACACGTAAGAACAAGCAATATTATATGTAAATACGAAAAACATTGCATTTATGAGATTGTAGGATCGCCGGTTTTAAGACAAATAGCACTACATTTTCTCCTGTTTGAATTCTTTTTATCAGTATTCGTGTTAAAAAAAAAAAAAACAAATAAAAAAGCTTTATCAAGGCTATTTTCAGGTCAAAAGTTGAAAGAGTAGTGAGTGATTCGGAGAACCTGGTCCAGTCAAAAACTCTGGATGCTTCTGAAATCTGACATTTTTATTGGTAAACGGATAAATGATCCTAGTGGCCAACTTTGTTTCTTAGACCAGGTGACGGGGTTTACTTCTACTTCTTTATCATTATTGCTTTGTTCTTGTTTGTTTGTTTGTTTGTGTGGCTCAAATTAATCAATGATAAATTTATAAAATACCCTCTTTGATACTTTCCAAATAATACGAATCTTTATAAGACCCTCTTTTGTTATAATATTATATATATATATATAGGTTGTGGTTTTAACAATAAACATTTATATATGTTTGGGGTATTGACTATTGTATCCTTTACCAAGGACCAATTCGATCCGTCCTATATTATAACGAATAAAATTTTAAATTTAGACATTATTCACTTTGTCGATTTGAGTTTTTAATTCGAGTTGAGATGTGATATTTTTTAATAACTTTTTATTATAGTAAAAAAAATTAAATGTGATATTTTTTGAGAATTTTTTACTGTAAAAACCTATAACTGAAAACTCAAATCGGTGAAATGAATGATGCCTTAATTTATACGATAAGAATAAATAAATTTAACATATTGTGAAGTTAGGCTTTGGCTCTATGTAATATCACATAAATATTGTAAAATGAGTAATATATTTCGGATAATTAAAATTTCTTGGTGTTATACATATTTCCAACGTCATCATCAGTGTAACATTATGTGAATGTAACGTCATGTTTCTGGCCCAGAAAAATTCCCAGTTATTATTACATTAAAAAAAATATATTGCATAAAAAATAATAAGGAGTGCTTCGGATTGGGTTGACCTTTTATAGTTCAAGAAAGAACGGAGAAAATTATTGTTAGTCAACGTCTTAATAATTTAAGTTTTTTAAATGGATTAATAAATTAATATAATATTAGAGTTGGAGGTTCTGAATTTAAATTCTTGTAATTATATTTTTTATCTCTATTTAAAATTGTTATCGTGTGTTGGGTTTTTAATATATCTTAGGCTTAAATATTCACGTGTTAAGTTTTTCAATTAATTTACCTACACGATTACGCTTAAGCTTCTGGGATGAATTGATAAACTAACATGGACATTGACAAAGTAATTTGGGGGAAAAAATAAACATCAATGGACATTGACAAAGTAATTTTTCTCATACTGGTCTCGTTCATTTCGCAGATTCGAGTTTTCAATTCGAACTGAGATATGATATTTTTTGAGAGTTTTTCCCTATAGCATAAAAAGTTAGATGTGACATTTTCTGAGAGTTTTTTACTGTAAAAATTTAAAATTGAAAACTTAAATCGGTGAAATGAACGAGGCTTAAGAATTCTCATTTGACAAAGTAATTTGGGGGAAAAAAATAAACATCGTCATTTTTCTCGTACAAAGAATTCTCATTCCACAACTTGGTACAGAGCAAATTTTCTTTTCGCCTCCACTTTTTCGAAAAGTTCCTCAATTTATCAAATTCCAATATCAACTAACCTTATAACTGAAACTCACAATTGAGCCAAAAAAATATATGTTCCAATAAGCACAACAAACTATGGGAGAAAAAAAAAATTACAAATAATAATCGCCAAGTAAAACAATCTCTCTCTCTCTCTCTCTCTCTCTGTAATCAACCTGATGAATTTTTTGTGTTATAATGACTAGAACCCGTCCATTGCTGTTGCTCTGAAAAATCTGAATAATTACTAGTACTGCTCTCAGGAGTAGCCGAAGAAGAAAACGGCATATCAACCATTGGTGGTGAAGAAAACATCTGGTCATACAAGCTCATCGTCCCCGTTTCAGAACCAACAAACTGAGAATTATAACTAGAATATTGTAGTGGCATTGTAGTACTACTACTTTGGAGAGATTGGGAATGGACGATGGGATTGGAAGTAGTGGAAATGGACAAAAGGGTATTTGAGGAATTGGAAACTGCCACGTGGGTCGCCGGAGAATTCACCGGCGGTGGCCGGATCCGTACGTTCTCCGGGAAGTTGAGCTTGGCCTTGTTGCCGCGGAAACGGAGGGCGGCTTCGTCGTAGGCCCGGGCGGCGGACTCCGCGGTGTCGAATGTGCCGAGCCACACTCTGGCGGCTTTGAAAGGGTCTCTTATCTCTGCTGCCCACTTGCCCCATGGCCTTTGCCTAACTCCCCTGTATTTTCTTGGTCTAGTTGTTTGTTCTTGTTGTTGCTGTGGGGACATGTCATGGTATTCATATGTTGGAGTGAATGACATTGTTTGAGTTGGGAATATTGTGCTACTGCTCATCGTGTTCTCCACCATTGCCGTCGCCGTCGCCGCCGTCCATGTGTTGTTTGAGCCTTCTGTAGTTTGTTCAATATTGTGAGAAATGAAAATGGTTAGCCTCAAATCATGCAATTTGATCTGCATGTTGTCGCCTAATATTATTTTGACAATTCATCTAAATTCAAATTTTGACCACGTGACAAGTATTAAATATTAAAAGTACTTAAATAATAAAATAAATTGTCATGGAACAGTTGATGGAGAACATAGCTGAACTCTAATACGATGCACTTACAAAAAAAAAAAATAGTGTGGGTTTATATTTGTAAGCTAGAATGATGTGTAATAATGTATAAAAGATTTCTCTCTTTTTGGTGAGCAAAACGAAGAGAATTTTATAACAATAGAGTAAAGCATTAAACAATTAGACAACATTATTAAAAAAGTTGTAATTTAATATAAGACCATTTACGATATAAATAATAATGTCAATTGTATATTTAATATAAAAAAATATGATATATGTTATTTTTATTTTTTTCAATGTATAATATTATTTAAAATATTAAATCTATTTTTTTAATAATCATTATGCTTTAAAAGTTGTAAAAATAGACTTTTATTTTTAAAATTCTCTTAAAGCAATTAAGAAATGCAAAACTCGTAATGATTTTATAAAAAAAAAATAAACATTTCAACTAATAATAATTAAATGTTAAATTTCTCATATATTGTATTTTAATTAAAAATTTACTATAAAATATAATATATAAAAAATTTAACACAATAAATAATATTAAATTAAAAAATATTTTATACACTAAAATATTAAATTTATAATTTACACAACTAAACCAGTGTCACCGATAAGACATTTTTCATACCTACTTTAGAATTATCCAAGTTGACATGTGGGAATATTTTTTAAATGAAACCAAACAAAAAAAACAAAAAACAGAGAGAGAGAGAGAGAGAGAGAGAGAGAGAGAGAGAGAATGTATGTGAGCTGTGACCCACGTTCCAAATGAGAAAACAGAGCAATTTGTGATAAACACCCAAATCAAAAAACAAAAGAAAAACAAAAACCCAAGTTCAAAAACAATTTGTTTAAAAAAAAAAAAAAAACTCAATTACCTCCTAAAAGAGAAGATGACGACACACGATTGGAGGAAACTTGGTGATCACCAAATACTCTAAAATCTTCGTCTTGATCTCTTCCCCTCTTGATTCCAACAAAGTTGGAGCCCAGAAAATCAGAAGAATTAACAGAGCCACTGAAATCCGAGACTTGATGATCAGCAGAATAAGAATTTTTAGGCAAATTCCCAGAAACGACACGACTCAGAGCAGAAACCATGGCGTTCATTTCTTCTTCTCTGTTTATCAACCCAAAACTACCACCCGCCATTGAAGCTTCTTCATAGGTATCATAATTATGTTCCTTACGCTTGCGATCTCTTGGGTCTGCCACCTTTAGTATACACATATATATATATATATATCTATATATCTATATCCAAATATGGGAGCTTTGTTTTCCTTACGTGAAAGCTTCTGTTTTCTTTTTTTGGAAAATCAGGGATGACCCATTAAGCTCTGTGATGAAACGAACGCGTATATATATATAGATATAGATATAGGTGGGAGATATATGTTTTAGATGAAGAATATGGATGCATTCAAACTTTGCGCCGCCACTAATGAAGAAAGTCGGTTTTGGAACACCTTAAGTTAAAAGTAATCTCTTATAAAAATATCTGCAAGGTACAAAAACAAAAAAGAATTGAAAAAAGAATTTATTATGCAAGTCGACTAGGGTAGATTATGCAAGTCGACTAGGGTAGAATTGTGAAAGGCATATATATATATATATATATATAGAGAGAGAGAGAGATAGACATTTAAGTAGGCTATAGAGAGAGAAAGAAAGAAAGAAAGAAAGAAAGAAGGCGGTGAAAAGGACAGATTTTTATGAGTCAGAGAAAGTTGTGTGAACATTCAATGAAAATCTTTTTATTTTTTTTTTCTTTTTGGGTTTGGTTAATTTTCTGGGGTGAGGAATAAACCTAATTATCCATTTATTTGACGGTTATTTATTAATTTGTAGTAAACCTAAGCTAGTTGGTAATAGACGGTGTTGGAAATGAACTTTAGATCGACCGACGCGAAGGAGGTGAGTAGATTGTTGGACTTTGGGGGGTTACTTTTGATTGGTACAATGAAACAAAAGTACAAGCACCGTCTTTTTAGAAGGATTTTGGATAAATTGCACTTTAGACCCTCAACAATACTATATTTGGCATTTTATCCCCTTCAAAATTTTTTTCACCATGATAAATTTGCTTAAAACTTTTTATTAGATTTGTTTAAGAGATGAACAGTTGAGGAATATCTTTCAAAAAAAGAAAAAAAAAGTTGACGAATTAATACATTAATTTAACATAATTATCGTTAAAATATGACATATTGCAATAATTTTATAAATTGAGTTGACAATTTATTAAAATTCAAAATTCAAAAAATAAGTTGCTAAAACTATACAAATTCATGAAGCAAATGTGTAAATACCCAAAAATTGTGCACTCACCATAAACCGACTTGATTATTGCCCTAACTATATATCTTTTTTTTCCCCCCTAAATGGGTTAGGCTCTTGATTTTTTCCTTCTTTTCTTGCATACATATAGATTAGCAACTAGCAATAGAAGATATTCAAAGCTATATTAATTTGTCACCAGATGCTTTCACACAGCACGTGATTGTGCACTTGGCAATTTGGAATTCATTTGCACAATTTATTTGATAGAAAACTCATTTGTACAATTTGAAACTTACGACATCAGTTGGTCGACTATTAACATTATAATATGGCCCGTTCGGTTTGTAAATTTGAGTTGAGATGTGATGTTGTGTGAGAGCTTTTTACTATAGTAAAAAAGTTAAATGTAACTGTTTTTGAAAGTTTTTTACTGTAACAAAACTCGAATCAGTGAAAAGAACGGAGCCTTAAAACTCGAGCATTATTGTTCCACAAATAATCGAACTCGAGTTGGGTTCCTTTAGGATCCACTCGTGAGCCATGCGAGTTGGACTTTTTTTTTTCATAGTCGAAATAAAGTATTTATTTAACAAAACAGATACAATCTATAGTGAAAAAAATATAGATCCAATCACATAAAATGTGATTGTTAAAAAAAAAAGTTGCCTATCACCGTTAGTGATTTTAACCCATTAAATATTGCAAATAAATTTGTGTATAATTTTTTATCCTACTGCAAAATCTAAAAATTAACACATAATTTTTTTTATTAGTTCAAATTTATATATATACCCATTAAATATGCACAAAACTTCGGTACAACTTTGTATCATAATTAGTTACGCTCAAGTTGACATATGAATCTATAATAATTAATTGAAAATATTGTAATCACCGAATATTATGTAATATTACATTTCTATTTCAATAAATATCGATGTGTTCCTAAAGTTATTCTTCTTATTTAGTTCATCCATTGAAATAAGATAGTGGTATAAACAAGATATATGTATAAGTTATTCTATGCACTAAATCATTATTCTTGAAGTTTTCAAGCAAAAAAGCATTCTTGAATTGGTCAAACTAATTAAAAACGTGGGTATTGCTTTATTTGCTAAACAGGAAACTAGTTAGTGGGTTTAAATTCACGGAACATTAATTGGTGTACACATTGAGTAACCAAAAGTATTACTTTTAACAAAAGTCCGAAATTTGATTGCACGAGTCACGTTTTTACACTCAAATTTTGGCATGTCATTCACTACAAGAAAAAGGGGTTTTTACGAGAGAAAAAGTCATCGCCAAAAACCAAATGTCGTCGCAAATAACATTTTTTGTGACGACAATCGTCGCTAATACATCGTCGTAAATTTCTCGTGATATGATCCATTTTTTGCGACGACATTTCAAATTGTCGTCGCAAATAAGCTTATTTTTTTGCGACAACAAGTCTAAAAAAGTTGTCGTAAAAACACCGAAATTATTATTTTTTTTTATAATTTTTAAAAAATGCCCCCCTTGCGCGCGGGCCTGTGGCCCCAAGC
>NW_010361039.1:0-24204 GCF_000414095.1 Morus notabilis | reverse complement strand
GTGCCGCCCCGCGCGCGCGCCAGTGTCACCCCGCGCGTGGGCAAGTGCCTCCTCGGAAGCACATTATACTCCATTAATTCACTCCAATCAACAGAAATCAAAATTCAATTTTTTTCATAAAATTGACTCATTAAAAAAAACAGCTAAGGATGAATTCATCATTTACCTAAGGCCTCGGTCGACAACGCGGCCAAGCTCGACGACGGCTTGGCTGGGGTGGCCGGGCTGGAAGGAGGGATCGGCCATGGGAGAGAACTCGGTGAAGATGGAAAGTGAACCCTCGTTGGCGCAGTCGCAGTAGGGCTGGGTGAGCTGAGCAGGCTTGGCGGGGGCCGGGTGGCGGGAGGGCCGGCGGCTGCCAGAGAGGGGAAGAAGAGAGAAGGGATCAGAAGAGAGAGAGAGAGAGAAAGAAGGGAAGAGAGAGAAGAGGGCCGGCGGTGGCAGCGACGGGAAGAGGATGCAGAGAGAGAGAGAGATTTTACAGGAGAGAGAGAAAACGTCGTGGGAAAATGAAGAAGAAGAAGATAGGGTATATTAGATCAAACTTATTTCCGACGACATTGTCGTCGCAAATAGGTGAAATTTTTTACGACAACATTATGTCGTCGCAAATAATTTTTAAGTCATCGTAAATAATCATTTTTCCCGCCTTTAGTTTTTGGTGAAATCTTAAAAAGATTATTTGTGACGACAAAGAAAAAATGTTGTCGTAAATATCTTGTTATTTGCGACAACTTGTCGTGGCAAAAATAGATTACCTTAGCGGCAAAAATCCGCGCTATTGAAATTTGCGCTCCAAAATTATTTATGACGACATTTAAGTTATTTGCGACGATATTTAGGTTATTTGTGACGACATGATTATTTTATTTAACGGGGAGTAATTGCGACGACATATCGCCACAAATATTGTATTATTTGCGATGACAAATGTCGTCGCAAATGGCCTTTATTATTGTAGTGATTATCATTTTTTTTTTAATAATTGCATGTTATTATCACCCTAATGAAACCCCATTCGTTGACCTTCACTTTCTTCTTTCGTCATATGCAAGTTAAACCCATAGCAACAGTCAACGCTGACTTCAGTCAAAGCAAATATCTCTAGCTACATATATATATATATATATTTATATATATAATTTTCTTTTTTGGGAGAATTACGTGGTGGAGGGTATTAAAAAAAAGTCTTATTCGTAACATACGGGTTTTTCCTGTTGTTTTAGGTTATAATGGTCGTCTTCTTGCGGCTTTGTTGTTATTGTTTGTGATCGTCTTTGCAATTTTCAGTTCAGTCACGGTTTGGGCTTGTATTGTAATGAGTAATAACGGTGTTTTTTATTTCGATTCAGAATCATGATTTAGAATTATTCTCGATTTATGTATATTTATTGTGAGAGAAAACACTATAACGAGTCACGAACCATGATTCGAACCATGATATGAATTCTCATACCAAACACCTTCTTAATATTTTGGTGGGGTTTGTGTGTGCTATTTTTATGTATTAAGAAATTGGGTGGTGTGGATTGATGTTTATATTACCTCTTTCATACTGCAGAATATAATTAAAAAAAATGCGTTCTTTTTTTTTTCTTTTTGTGGATAAATTTTAATATGTAATTAAGAAGGTGTTTAGTATGATGATTCATGTTATGATTCGAATCATAATTCGTGACTCGTTACAATATTTTTTCTCATAAAAAATAAACATAAATTAAAAATAATTTTAAATTATGATTTTAAATCTGTAAATCAAACGTCTACTAAAAAATTAAAATTAGCCATAACAGTAGATGCTACAAATGACGGGACAGCCTTTATACCCTAAACAACACTGAGAATTATAGAAAGCAAATTTAATTAAAGGTGGGCTACTAGCTATTTTATTCCCCACTGAAAGGAATATTATCGTACAGACCACCATGAAAAAAAATAAGTATTTAAATATCATTAATAACGAAGCAGTCATTAGATAAACTATTCGAAAAAAGAAAACAGTGTTCTATAGTAAGAGACTTTTTTCATACTCTATTAAAAAAAAATTCTCCAAATTTTTAAATTTTTTATTTCAAATGTGCATGGTTTCTTGGTTTAGACGTGAACAAATGGCAAATGTTTCACGCGTTTATAAGGTGTGGATAATATTGAACATAGGTAATGTTTTAAGACTTTATTTATTTCATCGATTTGAGTTTTATTACAATAAAATTTTTTTAAAAATAATTATATTTAATTTTTTTTACTACAATAAATTTTTTTTATATAAAATCACGTATTAACTTGGATTAAAAATTAAATAAGTAAATTAAACAGACTCTAAGAGAATGTTTAGTAGAGAGATTCGTTTCCGATTCATGGTTTCTTGGTTTAGACGTGAACAAATGGCAAATGTTTCACGCGTTTATAAGGTGTGGATAATATTGAACATAGGTAATGTTTTAAGACTTTATTTATTTCATCGATTTGAGTTTTATTACAATAAAATTTTTTTAAAAATAATTATATTTAATTTTTTTTACTACAATAAATTTTTTTTTATATAAAATCACATATTAACTTGGATTAAAAATTAAATAAGTAAATTAAACAGACTCTAAGAGAATGTTTAGTAGAGAGATTCATTTTCCGATTTGAATAGTAAATAAAATTTAAAGTATGGGCCAAATGGTTGCCACTTGGAGACATGGGCAAGTGGGCCCACCGACAACGACTGTCTCTAAATATGAAAGCGATTCAATGTCCAGTTGTCCACGCAATTTCTGTTTTGCACGTGTTTATATTTTTTACATAATTCTGAGCAAAAAAAAAAAAAAACAAGAAGAACATTATTTATATATTCTTACTAAGTTCGCATATATTGTTTAAGTCAATGACAATTAATTACATAAAAAAGATTTTAATAGTTTTAGTTTTAAGATTCCTATTAGTGAGTTCAGTAAAAAATAAAAAATAAAAAAAATGGGATAAGTTATCTCCTTGTCCAATGTCTCACTTTTATCTCTTTTTTTTTTTCAATTTAAATAAATCATTTCAACTTGCAATTTCTTATTATCTCTTTACACTCGAAATATATATATATATATATATTTTTACATTACGTCATACTTTAAAGATAATTATTATTATATGTTGAATGTATACAACTCATTTACGTAAAATTTTTTATTAAATGGTGAATGTATACGACTCATTTACGTAATGGAAATAATGTGAAATAACATAACGTCAGGAATGTAGATAACTAATTATTTTCTGTGGGAAGTAGTATACGACTGTACTTCAATTAAATAAGTTGGAAAACAGATTATAGAATATATGAAAGTTGCAACGTTGAGTTATATTTTTGTTCAATCCAAGCACAAATTAGAAAAAGAGAGAGAGAGAGAGAGAGAGAGAGAGAGAGAGAGAGAGAGAGAGAGAGAGAGAGAGAGAGAGAGAGAGAGAGAGAGAGAGAGAGAGAGAGAGAGAGAGAGAGAGAGAGAGAGAGAGAGAGAGAGAGAGAGAGAGAGAGAGAGAGAGAGAGAGAGAGAGAGAGAGAGAGAGAGAGAGAGAGAGAGAGAGAGAGAGAGAGAGAGAGAGAGAGAGAGAGAGAGAGAGAGAGAGAGAGAGAGAGAGAGAGACTGCCAAATATGAAACATTCAAAGACACATTTATAAAATGTCAAATTATAGTAATAATCTTCCATTTAGATTTTTACTCGTTCAAATAATCCTACAAATAAGACAATTTTAAATTACCTAATTACATTAAAGTCTTCTCATATTAAAAAATTAATATAATTCAACCAAATCTAATGGAAATTTAACAATTTAAATTTGTGTCCGGTCAATAAGGTATTTTTATGCCCTAAATCAACTCAAGAAAACTAATTCGCCCGAGCCAAATTATAAAAAAAACAAAAACAAAAACAAATAAACAAATCATCCACAAATAATTAATTAATTGATTTATAGTTTTTTAAATGAGTAACTAAGTTGTGGACTCAAATTTTATGTTTAATTTTAATGACTTAATTAGTGTCTAATCAATTAAATTATGACACGTCGTATAAAGAATAAAATATGTTTTTAAACTAACTATTTTATACTTATTATGAGATGATATTATATGGTGTGATTTGTTAAATGTTAATACTTAATTGAGATACTAAAAATTAAACAGAAAATTTAAATCTCCTGAGTTGCAAGGGTCACATCAGATTTGGTGACGTGCAACTCATAAAACCCGGCACGACTGTAGAAATAAATACAAAAGGCAAGCATGTTGTTATAGACATTATTACTAAATATTATTATTATTATTATTATTATTATTTGAAAAGGAAGAGTTGGTTTATGACTGAGTAAACAAATCATTGTCTTAGACTCTACAGCCAACCAGAAAATTTAATGCTTCGGTAGTTAATTGTTGAAGCATCTGTATAAAGTCAATTTCAAATCTTATAGATTAGATTTTTCTTTTTTTTTTTCTTTTTTTTTTCTAAAAAAACAAAAGAGAAAATTTCAATTCAAGAAGCTCGTAAAATCATTGTCAACTTATACATAACAACTGAACAAGCTTCAACAATTACGAGTTGATGTTTTCATTGCCAAGAACAAGATCATATTTTTAGCTTTCTTGTCAAATTTGCTAAAAGCCTAAAACTAGCCTTATTATCTATTTCCTTTTTAATTTGATGAAGGTTTGGTAAAATATATGGGTTTAAATGTGGTGACAGGTATAGTCTAATAATAATTCGACTCCTGACTTTAGCACAAAGTGTATATATCTCATTTTAGTTGATTACAACATCTTTAGGTTTATATTTATTAACTGTTTTTTATTTAGTTTCTTGTTACAGTCAGAAGGTTAATATTGCTAAATCAAATAAATCATCAAAACAACTGTTGTACAATAGTCACGTAAAATAATTATCAATAATTACAACAAGCATTTTATAATTACTTGTGTAGATGAGTTTTCAATAATTACGTTTTTATTGGTGATTACTTATTAAATATAAAAATTTAATGATATAACACGTTCACTAATTAATATAAATATTTTGGTAAACTGTCTAATTTATTATAATTTTCATATCAATATCTTAAGGTTAAAACAACGATACTAACTGATAGGTAAATATTGCAGTAACCATCGAAACTATATCCTTACTTATGGAACTTATACAATAATTATTTGTGCTAGTTATTAACATGATTGTGATATAAAAGTAAATAATCAAGGATTGTGACAAGTTCAGTATTATATGAAGTAAATAAGGAAAGTTTTCATTGAAATTAATTAATGTTGTAATGTAATTTTAATAATTATGTTTCAATTTTATATTATGTTTGTTTATTTACTTTTATTTATGTTTGTGCTTAAAGCTGGATGACTATGATAGAGGTTGTGGATTTGTAAAGTGGGTTGACCGTTAACGTTGACTTTGATACCAAATTCATTACCGTAGCAAGAATGGAATAGGCAAAAAGGCAAAACAAACAAACAAACTTGTGCTACTCAACAAAGATGGTTGATAAGAAGCTTTTTTTGAAATTTTGACTTTCTTTGATTTTTTCATGACCAACTTGCACCATCTCTCTCCTTTTTCCTTCTTGTAAAGTTGAATATATATATATATATATATATATATATATATATATTCAATTGTTGTTATTGTTTGTGATCGTCTTTGCAATTTTCAGTTCAGTCACGGTTTGGGCTTGTATTGTAATGAGTAATAACGGTGTTTTTTATTTCGATTCAGAATCATGATTTAGAATTATTCTCGATTTATGTATATTTATTGTGAGAGAAAACACTATAACGAGTCACGAACCATGATTCGAACCATGATATGAATTCTCATACCAAACACCTTCTTAATATTTTGGTGGGGTTTGTGTGTGCTATTTTTATGTATTAAGAAATTGGGTGGTGTGGATTGATGTTTATATTACCTCTTTCATACTGCAGAATATAATTAAAAAAAATGCGTTCTTTTTTTTTTCTTTTTGTGGATAAATTTTAATATGTAATTAAGAAGGTGTTTAGTATGATGATTCATGTTATGATTCGAATCATAATTCGTGACTCGTTACAATATTTTTTCTCATAAAAAATAAACATAAATTAAAAATAATTTTAAATTATGATTTTAAATCTGTAAATCAAACGTCTACTAAAAAATTAAAATTAGCCATAACAGTAGATGCTACAAATGACGGGACAGCCTTTATACCCTAAACAACACTGAGAATTATAGAAAGCAAATTTAATTAAAGGTGGGCTACTAGCTATTTTATTCCCCACTGAAAGGAATATTATCGTACAGACCACCATGAAAAAAAATAAGTATTTAAATATCATTAATAACGAAGCAGTCATTAGATAAACTATTCGAAAAAAGAAAACAGTGTTCTATAGTAAGAGACTTTTTTCATACTCTATTAAAAAAAAATTCTCCAAATTTTTAAATTTTTTATTTCAAATGTGCATGGTTTCTTGGTTTAGACGTGAACAAATGGCAAATGTTTCACGCGTTTATAAGGTGTGGATAATATTGAACATAGGTAATGTTTTAAGACTTTATTTATTTCATCGATTTGAGTTTTATTACAATAAAATTTTTTTAAAAATAATTATATTTAATTTTTTTTACTACAATAAATTTTTTTTTATATAAAATCACATATTAACTTGGATTAAAAATTAAATAAGTAAATTAAACAGACTCTAAGAGAATGTTTAGTAGAGAGATTCATTTTCCGATTTGAATAGTAAATAAAATTTAAAGTATGGGCCAAATGGTTGCCACTTGGAGACATGGGCAAGTGGGCCCACCGACAACGACTGTCTCTAAATATGAAAGCGATTCAATGTCCAGTTGTCCACGCAATTTCTGTTTTGCACGTGTTTATATTTTTTACATAATTCTGAGCAAAAAAAAAAAAAAACAAGAAGAACATTATTTATATATTCTTACTAAGTTCGCATATATTGTTTAAGTCAATGACAATTAATTACATAAAAAAGATTTTAATAGTTTTAGTTTTAAGATTCCTATTAGTGAGTTCAGTAAAAAATAAAAAATAAAAAAAATGGGATAAGTTATCTCCTTGTCCAATGTCTCACTTTTATCTCTTTTTTTTTTCAATTTAAATAAATCATTTCAACTTGCAATTTCTTATTATCTCTTTACACTCGAAATATATATATATATATATATTTTTACATTACGTCATACTTTAAAGATAATTATTATTATATGTTGAATGTATACAACTCATTTACGTAAAATTTTTTATTAAATGGTGAATGTATACGACTCATTTACGTAATGGAAATAATGTGAAATAACATAACGTCAGGAATGTAGATAACTAATTATTTTCTGTGGGAAGTAGTATACGACTGTACTTCAATTAAATAAGTTGGAAAACAGATTATAGAATATATGAAAGTTGCAACGTTGAGTTATATTTTTGTTCAATCCAAGCACAAATTAGAAAAAGAGAGAGAGAGAGAGAGAGAGAGAGAGAGAGAGAGAGAGAGAGAGAGAGAGAGAGAGAGAGAGAGAGAGAGAGAGAGAGAGAGAGAGAGAGAGAGAGAGAGAGAGAGAGAGAGAGAGAGAGAGAGAGAGAGAGAGAGAGAGAGAGAGAGAGAGAGAGAGAGAGAGAGAGAGAGAGAGAGAGAGAGAGAGAGAGAGAGAGAGAGAGAGAGAGAGAGAGAGAGAGAGAGAGAGAGAGAGACTGCCAAATATGAAACATTCAAAGACACATTTATAAAATGTCAAATTATAGTAATAATCTTCCATTTAGATTTTTACTCGTTCAAATAATCCTACAAATAAGACAATTTTAAATTACCTAATTACATTAAAGTCTTCTCATATTAAAAAATTAATATAATTCAACCAAATCTAATGGAAATTTAACAATTTAAATTTGTGTCCGGTCAATAAGGTATTTTTATGCCCTAAATCAACTCAAGAAAACTAATTCGCCCGAGCCAAATTATAAAAAAAACAAAAACAAAAACAAATAAACAAATCATCCACAAATAATTAATTAATTGATTTATAGTTTTTTAAATGAGTAACTAAGTTGTGGACTCAAATTTTATGTTTAATTTTAATGACTTAATTAGTGTCTAATCAATTAAATTATGACACGTCGTATAAAGAATAAAATATGTTTTTAAACTAACTATTTTATACTTATTATGAGATGATATTATATGGTGTGATTTGTTAAATGTTAATACTTAATTGAGATACTAAAAATTAAACAGAAAATTTAAATCTCCTGAGTTGCAAGGGTCACATCAGATTTGGTGACGTGCAACTCATAAAACCCGGCACGACTGTAGAAATAAATACAAAAGGCAAGCATGTTGTTATAGACATTATTACTAAATATTATTATTATTATTATTATTATTATTTGAAAAGGAAGAGTTGGTTTATGACTGAGTAAACAAATCATTGTCTTAGACTCTACAGCCAACCAGAAAATTTAATGCTTCGGTAGTTAATTGTTGAAGCATCTGTATAAAGTCAATTTCAAATCTTATAGATTAGATTTTTCTTTTTTTTTTTTCTTTTTTTTTTCTAAAAAAACAAAAGAGAAAATTTCAATTCAAGAAGCTCGTAAAATCATTGTCAACTTATACATAACAACTGAACAAGCTTCAACAATTACGAGTTGATGTTTTCATTGCCAAGAACAAGATCATATTTTTAGCTTTCTTGTCAAATTTGCTAAAAGCCTAAAACTAGCCTTATTATCTATTTCCTTTTTAATTTGATGAAGGTTTGGTAAAATATATGGGTTTAAATGTGGTGACAGGTATAGTCTAATAATAATTCGACTCCTGACTTTAGCACAAAGTGTATATATCTCATTTTAGTTGATTACAACATCTTTAGGTTTATATTTATTAACTGTTTTTTATTTAGTTTCTTGTTACAGTCAGAAGGTTAATATTGCTAAATCAAATAAATCATCAAAACAACTGTTGTACAATAGTCACGTAAAATAATTATCAATAATTACAACAAGCATTTTATAATTACTTGTGTAGATGAGTTTTCAATAATTACGTTTTTATTGGTGATTACTTATTAAATATAAAAATTTAATGATATAACACGTTCACTAATTAATATAAATATTTTGGTAAACTGTCTAATTTATTATAATTTTCATATCAATATCTTAAGGTTAAAACAACGATACTAACTGATAGGTAAATATTGCAGTAACCATCGAAACTATATCCTTACTTATGGAACTTATACAATAATTATTTGTGCTAGTTATTAACATGATTGTGATATAAAAGTAAATAATCAAGGATTGTGACAAGTTCAGTATTATATGAAGTAAATAAGGAAAGTTTTCATTGAAATTAATTAATGTTGTAATGTAATTTTAATAATTATGTTTCAATTTTATATTATGTTTGTTTATTTACTTTTATTTATGTTTGTGCTTAAAGCTGGATGACTATGATAGAGGTTGTGGATTTGTAAAGTGGGTTGACCGTTAACGTTGACTTTGATACCAAATTCATTACCGTAGCAAGAATGGAATAGGCAAAAAGGCAAAACAAACAAACAAACTTGTGCTACTCAACAAAGATGGTTGATAAGAAGCTTTTTTTGAAATTTTGACTTTCTTTGATTTTTTCATGACCAACTTGCACCATCTCTCTCCTTTTTCCTTCTTGTAAAGTTGAATATATATATATATATATATATATATATATATATATTCAAAACTCAAATTGGCAACTGGCTAAGAGTGTAGATCAAAAGCAAGTTTAATTTCTCCTATAGAGATTAACTAGAGTTCATATATATATATATATATATATTCAAAACTCAAATTGGCAACTGGCTAAGAGTGTAGATCAAAAGCAAGTTTAATTTCTCCTATAGAGATTAACTAGAGTTCCATCTAAAATAAGTTGACGCAATCTCTGGCTGTTCTGCAACTTTTTAATTTGTCGTCTCAAAGCATGCAGTGGGGACCAAAGTAAAGAACTCACTCTTAGATGTATTAGGCCAATTTGATTTGTTTGTGGTTCTTATCCGGGTCCTTGATTTGACCTTTGATATTTTATAAATTAAAAGTATTAGTTAAAGAAAATTATTATTCCAATTATTTCTCTCTTGTTATAGTAATATATTTGTCATCTGATTCTCGTTGTCAGTAATGAGGTTAAGACCCCGTTCATTTCGCTGATTCGAGTTTAGAATTCGAGTTTTACTACAGTAAAAAGCTCTTACAAACAATCACATCTCAACTCGAATTAAAAACTCGAATCAACGAACTAAACGGGCCCAGATTATTGTCCTCATCAGTATGTCAGACATGACATGAGTTAATGTGACTTTAAATTTTTTAGATATTATTTAATAGAACACTAGCTACTACCCATCGCTTTCGTATCCTCAGCACACATATATACATATACGTATATATGTATAGGCCCGTTTAGTTCGCTGATTCGAATTTTTAATTTGAGTTGAGATGTGATTTTATATGAGAGCTTTTTACTGTAACAAAAAAGTTAAATGTGATTGTTTCTGAGAGCTTTTTACTGTAACAAAACTCAAATTCTAAACTCGAATCGGTGAAATGAACATGACAATAATATCTAATTACTATAAAGTCCTGGTTTTCCTTTAGGCATATTATGGAATCCAAAAATCATGCAAATTGAACATTACTCGTTAACTGCAAAAACATAGGCCTGCAAATTGCATTTCACGGTTCCCTTAAATAATATATATATATATATATATATATATAATTATCATGGCTTTGAAATTGCTGACCCATTTGCTGAATGGTTTTGGGTGGACCTGAAAATTGA
The DNA here is from genome assembly GCF_000414095.1 of Morus notabilis. Taxonomy (NCBI): domain Eukaryota; kingdom Viridiplantae; phylum Streptophyta; class Magnoliopsida; order Rosales; family Moraceae; genus Morus; species Morus notabilis. The sequence goes on along the minus strand of NW_010361039.1, from coordinate 13,335 downwards.
ACATTCCATTTCCGGTGCAAGTTAGTTTGGTCCAATGAAAACGCCTAAGGGTCTATAACAGCTAGGGTAGAAATTGAATGAGCCAAACATATTGATGATAACAAATTTTGTGAAATGTCAAAAGCACACCGAGCAGAGCACATGCAAAAAAAAACTATGGAAAAACAATGTCCGATACTGATTGGTTTTGACACAGACAAATCCTTCAACTTTTCTCTTCATGGGCTCTGAAAAGTTGTTTGTGAGAAAAAAAAAATCAAAAAAAAAAAAAAAGTTGGTGTTAAATTTCTAAATTCTGTGCAAGTTGTTGTCAGTAATTTAGTGACCTAAAATTATGTTGTTGAGAGATTGGTAAATTTAGCCCCCCTCTACCTACCTAGGAGGAATAAATCATGCAATGTTGCAGACTAGACTTAGATGTAAATAGGGATTGAGAATAAATGCACCCATAAGAGCTATTAGAATTCATTGTCCAATGACGCCAATGACGTCAGACTAGACTTAGACGTCAATATGTAATAAATGCACCCATAAACGCAATATAGCAATAATAATAATAATAATAGAACTGTAATTTTCTCCTTTTTAAATGGTTTTTAAGTAAATAGAATATTTTTAAAATAATTTTTTTGAAAGTCAATAGCACAACTTCATTAAAAAGTGAATAAAGAGCTAAGATACAGAACAATATCAGAGTCAAAAAAATGGGTGTTGTTCACATGATTAGACAATATAAACGCACATATTATCTAATAACGGAGAGAACTCTTCCAACTAATAGCACTATAATAGGGTTCATCCACTTCGAAACGACTCTAAATGAATTACATCTTAATCCCAAAATAATTGAAGTAGCATAGTTAGTTGAAAATATTCATTTACACAACTTAAATACAGTATTTTAGGTCAATACTCGATATAAGTATTGACTTTACTAATAAATATTGTATTCATACAGGATATATAAATATTAATTTATTAGTAAATACGTTTTCGCATCAATCACCTTAAAAACATGTTATTTACTTAAAAAACTGTTTTTAAAATATGTTATTTGCCTTTTTATCCGATAATAGAAATCCTAATCCTAATGGAGAAATAAGACATATAAACCCTCATTTAAACGCTCTTAGATTTATATTTCTTTACCCTGTAGAGTCAAATTAAAAGAGAGTGAATGAAGTTGAAGGGCACAAATATTCCCTATAATTCTCTATACGTGGTATATCTATATCTATTCAAGTTGTGGCAAATTGGTCAAGTCCTTAAAACGGATTCGGTTTCTAAGAAGCTTCTAGATCCATTGCTTGAAGACAGGGTTGGCTGCTACCCTTTTGGTGGATCAAAGGATAGGCTGCTAAATTGCAATGATTTCTAGATACTAAATTGCAACATTCAAAAGAAATGCCAAATTGCAACAAAATGGACCTGGCCTCTTACAGCCCATTGTCAATTAATGGGCACACTGACCAGTTTTTGTCTTGCAGATTTTTAGACCAGGATCAAAACAAAGGCTTCCTCTGGCCTAGTGGTCCACTTTCGGGTCCAACACTTACAGGGATTTACCATAGGATCATTTGCAGACGAATACAATGCATGAATCGTAAGAGTGCGTTTAGAGTAAGGATTTGTATCATAATTTAGATTATAATTTATAGCTCGTTACAGTATTTTTTCTTATAAAAAACACACGTAAATCGAAAATTATTTTAAATCACAGTTCTAAATCATGATTCTAAATTCATGAACTAAACGTCATCAAATTTCTATTCTTACTCTTGATTAATATTCTTTTTAGTCAAATACTACATTACTCAAAAAAATATTAATCAAGACTAAGAAACTTAAATTCTGCACTCTGAAGCTATGTAGCCTATGTTTGGAAGTTAGATTTTGTGCGGGAAAGAAAATTTTAAAAAAATAAATAAAGAAGGGGAAAGAAAATAGAAAATTTTTACCTTATTTAACCTTAAGAAAATTTATAAGAAAAAAAGTCAAAATCCACTCAAAATTTTTATCCTTATTTGGTAGTTGAAGAAATTTATATAAAATTTTTTTTTTTTTTTTTTTTTAAAAATACATCAATTTATCTCTACTCATTCTCTCTCCTCACTTTCTCTCACCTCACTCTCTCTCACTTCATCAGCTATCGTATGCTCCCCTGAATCTGGAACACCACAGGCTGTTGTATGCTCCCTTGAATCTGGAACACCACAAGGCTTAGGGCTAGTAATATGGGTCACGACACGACTCGAAAACGACATGAATTTTGCGGGTTAGGGTTGAGAAAAAAGAGGTTCGGGTCGACTTGAAATTGACACGAAAAATACGGGTCAATTCGGGTTGGACCCGCCTAACCCGAACACGACACGAAACTCGTAAAAAACTAAAAAATACAAATATTTTTCATTTCATATTTTAAATTTTATTATGAACTTGTGATATCATAATAGTTATACTCAAAATCGTATACTATTATTTGCTTAATTTCAATGGATGTTATTGTAATTTAGTGTGTTATGAATTTTAAGTTATTTCTAATATGTAAAAAACTAAATAAAAGTATACAATTTTCGTGTCAATTTCGGATTCACAGGTCAATTTCGTGTCACGGGTCATTTTCGGGTTGTGTCGTGTCAACTCGTAAAGTAGTCGTGTCGTGTTCGTGTTGCGGTTTTTAAAAAATTTCGTGTCACGGGTCGTGTTCGGGTTGACTGTAAATTTAAAAAAAACAATCAAAGCACAACATGTGACACAAATTGCCACCCCTAACAGGGCTACACTCCGACTCGCCGCCAAATTGGAACACAAATCAAGGATCCAATTCGAATCGGACGACGATTCCACCTAGCTTGAAAACTGCTAGCTTAGAGTCGGCGCCGATGAGGTCAAGGGTGACGTGGAGGCAGCCAATGAGCTTCCCGATGGAGACACCGCACGTGCGGCCCATGCGGTCAATGTAGACAGAGACGCGGATGGTAAGATGACGCCGAGAGGAGAGGCAGTTGAAGGTGGCGGAGTCAAGGTGGAAGCCAACAGAAGAGGTAGCAAAGTCGGGGGGAGAGTCGGCGGCAGAGGAGGTGGAGAGAGGGAGGAGAGTGGTCTGGGAAGGAAAGTTGTAAAGGTGGAGCTTGCAAAAGCAAGAAGTGGCTAATGGGTGGACTCCCCAAAAGTTTTCCCCATTTAAATTTTCATTTTCCTCTCAAATTTTTAGGGAAAATAAAATCCACCAATTATGTTTAACATTTTCCATCTATTTTTCTATGTTATTTTTTTCCACATTTTCCTTTAGTTCCAAACAGAAAAAAGCAAGTGACGTTTAATAAGGAGATTCGTACCCTAATTCAAATCATGATTCATAATTCATTACAATATTTTCTTTTATAAAAAATACACGTAAATTAAAAATAATTATAATCTCATAATTCTAATTCATAAACTAAACATTTCTTAAAATCCATCACATTTTTTCTTTCCCCCAAATAATCCAAGTTCCAAATAAGGCAATAAGTTCAACAACTTTTTCTTTACCATGAGTTCCATAAATTTAGCTCAAAGATACTCAAAAAAATATAAACTTTTATCTTCATACCACCCAATGACATTAACTTAAACCCCGTTCAGTTCACAAATTTAAATTAAAATATAATTTTATATGAAAACTTTTAACTATATCAAAAAAAATTAAATGTAATTTTTTATAAATATTTTTAATTATAACAAAATTAAAATTAAAAACTCAAATTGATGAAATAAACAAGATCTTAAAAATTATAACTGTTAGATTTAAACGACATATCTTTCATTCCATCATAATTTAAATAAATTATTAGAGTTTGAATAGACATCAATAGAAGCAAAGCGAGCAGGGTAGCCCTAGTATTTTACCCGTTAATCCATTTAACTTGAAAGCAAACACGTCACATATTTAACAACTGATTCTTACTAGTAAAGCTATACAGAGGATTTAGTAATTCAAACTTAAATACACGAGAGGATATTTGATCGGTAGATTTTAGGAACCCTTGTTCCCAAAACCTTCAAAACAAGATCTCCCACAAAGACATCTCTAAGTTAGGCCAAACTTATGATGTCTGAAGCATGAAACCACCAAAAGTAATGCATATATACATACACACATGCACTCTTTCAACTTCCACAAGCCATGCATTCTTCACGGTTTGTCAGAGAGCAAACCATCTGCGCCATATTGGCATCGACGTTATCCTCAACCTTTGGCTTTTCCTGCATTGCACAGGTAAAAAAATAGCAAATCAAGGTTTCGCACACATTCAACTAAAAGGAGAAAGTGGAAGCAGCAAATTTAGATTGTTACTTTGATGGCAGAGGTATCAACAGTGAACTTGATAGCATCAGCTGCAGCGCGAGACCTCAGATAGTACATTCCTGTTTTCAGGCCCTTTTATGGAGAAAAGAAAAAAAGTCAGAATTTTTATTCGACGAATATCGGGAAAAAAAAAAACTAGAAACAAGCTTCCAGCGCGAGACCTCAGATAGTACATTCCTGTTTTCAGGCCCTTTTATGGAGGAGAAAAGAAAAAAAGTCAGAATTTTTATTCGACGAATATCGGGAAAAAAAAAAACTAGAAACAAGCTTCACATTTGGCACAATAGAAATGCTTCATACCTTGGACCATGCATAGAAGTGCAAAGAAGTAAGTTTCCCAAAATTGGGTTGGTCCATATGTATATTTAGGCTTTGACTCTGATCAATGTAGCATCCACGATCAACTGCCATATCGACCAATGTTCTTTGCTTGATCTCCCAAACAGTTCTGGTTACAGAAGATTCTCTTAGCACGAATAGATACAAAACAAAGAAACCTAGTCACTTTATTAGTATATTATGTAGGGACAATTCAGCTCCGTACTTGTAAATGACTTTGAGCTCATCAGGGATTTCTGCTATGTTCTGAACAGATCCATCTTCATAGATTATATTGTTCTTGATTGCAGGGGACCACAGACCCATCTCAGTCAGGTCATGAAGCAGATGCTTGTTCACCACAACAAATTCACCACTGAAAAAAAAAATATATGATTAAGCCCATGAAAATCAACATTGAAATGTATTAATACAATGGGCTGGAGAAAGCAAACCTCAGAACTCTGCGACTATAGATATTGGAAGTATACGGCTCAAAGCATTCATTGTTTCCAAGAATCTGGCTGGTTGAGGCTGTAGGCATTGGGGCCACAAGAAGTGAATTTCTAACTCCATTCTTCAATACCATTTCCCTTACAGCTTTCCAATCCCACCTATCTGAAGGTGTTACATCCCACATGTCAGGCTGAAGAACTCCCTGCACAAAGCAGTGACCATTTAAGAAGCTAGAGTTAGTATCATGTATCTTATTTTGGAAATACTGTAAATGAGAAATCCATGTAGAGTGACATATTTTTACGCTGGCTGTTAACCTACCGCAACCTTCTTCCTTTACCCAGACTTAGGACCAACTATACGAATCACCGTATAGGCGGTTATTTTGGAAATACTATTTTAGATATTTCATAAAGCCACGGAGCGTAAAATATAATGAAAGGATTAATAAAATGATGTAAAGCTTACAAAATGTGTCCAGCACATATGTTTAATGTGAAACTTATACATAGTGAGATTTTTTGCAGCTAACTCATATACCTTGCTTACAGGACTGCCATCATAGGTTTCATAAGGGCCTTCTTTAGCAGCTAACTCAGAAGAAGTCTTCAGTGCATGATAGTATATCGTCTCAAATATGTCTTTGTTTAGTTGTTGAGCCTGCCATCACAACAGGACTCAGTAAACTCAAAAGACCCAGGATACAATTAAAATATAGCAGAACTGACATGAGAAATACCTCTGGTGAATCAAATGCCATGCCAAGCAAAATGAAAGTATCAGCAAGACCCTGAACTCCAATTCCAATGGGCCTATGTCGTAAATTAGACCTTCTTGCAGTTTCAACGGGATAGTAATTAACATCTATGATCTTGTTCAGATTTGAAGTGACTATTGCAGTAATCTGTCCAAAAAGAACCAGAAAAACTGAGATGCAAATTTTATTGTGATGAAAAATATCAGCGATCAACTCAATAAAATAATTAAAATGCTCTGACATAATGAGCTTAAAGAGAAATACATGAAAACTTCATAAAACAATTAGATTTGGATTGTAACTCTAACCTCTGCTAATTTATCAAAGTCAAAGTATCTATTCTTAGAACCTCTGCTTCCAACAACCTTAGAAGGATGTGATTCTATTGGAACTCCCTGTAACAAACAAGAAAGCATCGCATCACACAGAACTTAACATAAGAGACAGGAAAAACTTCAATCTGCAATGCCAGTATAGCCTTACCTTCTCTCTGACAAATCTTGGTAAGGCAATAGAAGCCAGATTGCATACAGCAGTTTCTGTTGGACTTGTGTATTCAATTATCTCAGTACACAAGTTTGAAGATTTGATGGTACCCAGATTCTGTTGGTTACTTTTCCCATTGCAAGTGTCCTTTGAAGGCAAACAGAAAAAAAAAATGTTAAAATAATCTATCAGCTGAGAGAAGAAAGACGTGTTATCACCATGAGAAAGCAAAGCATTATGAGATATGCTTTAGAAATCAGATTGCAAGTTAAACACCTTAAAAAGCATATAGGGAGTTCCAGTTTCAATCTGAGATTTTAGAATCTCAAACCATAGATTCTGTGCAGGGACAACCTTCTTGGCCTTTCCCTGTAAAAAGGCCCAAATAAGTAAAAACAAAATAAGACAATAAGATTATTGAAAAAAAAAAAAAAAAAAAAAGATTATTGAAAAAAAAAAAAAAAAAAAAAGATTATTGAAAAAAAAAAAAAAACAAGGATACAACAATATAAAGGCAAGGAAAAATTTGATCTACCTCTTTTTCATATTCAGTGTAAAGCTTTTCAAATTCTTCACCCCAGCAATCTGCCAAACCTGGTGCCTCATTAGGGCAAAACATTGACCACTGTCCATTACTTTGGACTCGTTCCATAAACAAATCAGGCACCCAAAGAGCGTAAAACAGATCACGAGCACGATGCTCCTCCTATAATAACAAATGGATTTAATGATCAAGACATCAGTCCCAATATAATACTAACACAAATGAGAAGCTAAAGACAAATAAAGATGACAGTATGCATCCATAGGGTAGTTGAGTAACTTCCAAATTGATAACAGTATCATTGAGAGGCTACAAATATAAGTTCAGATCATACCTTTCCATGGTTTTTCCTCAAATCAAGGAATTCAAAAATATCAGCATGCCATGGCTCCAAGTACACAGCAAAAGCACCTATAAGCAGCAAACATACTGGTCAGAACAAGGCACACTTCAAATGAAGAACATCACACAGAGACAAGAATATATACCTTTCCTCTTCCCTCCCCCCTGATCAACATAACGAGCGGTGTCATTGAAAACCCGTAGCATTGGAACAATTCCATTAGATGTCCCATTTGTTCCCCGAATATAACTCCCTGTGGCACGAATATTGTGAACCGAGACACCAATTCCTCCAGCTGATTTGCTGATAACAGCACACTCCTTCAAGGTGTCATATATGCCTTCAATGCTATCATCTTTCATGCACAACAGGAAGCAGCTACTCAACTGCCATAACACAACCAAAGCATCATTTTCAATTAGAACATAAATTAAAGCAACAAAATGGATTAGAATATCTATGAATACAACATAGTAACACACCTGAGGCCTTGGTGTTCCCGAATTGAAAAGGGTGGGGGAGGCGTGAGTAAACCACCGCTGAGACATCATGTGATATGTCTTGATAGCAGATTCAATGTCCTCCTTGTGAATTCCAACAGAAACCCTCATCAACATATGTTGAGGCCTTTCAATAACCTTCCCTTGCACCTTCAAGAGGTATGACCTCTCAAGGGTTTTGAAGCCAAAGTAATCATAGTCAAAGTCCCGATCATAGATTATCTCACTATCGAGTCGAGCTGCATTCTGGTAAAAGAAAATTAAAATGTCAGCATTCAAGAAACTGAACATAATTACGAATGCCAGATAATAGTCAACACAAAATGCCAAAAAAAAAAGAAAAAAGTAGAGAAAGAAAATTACATTCATGATGATTTCATAGACATCGTCAGCTATTAGAGGAGCCTTCAGCCCAGATCTCTCATTGACATGGAAATACATGATTTTGATCCTGCATTAAGCATCCACCCACATAAAATAAAGGTTACTTTTAACATTTGAGCGTGAATTATAAATTAAAGGATAAAAAACAAGTAAATTGAAACAAATCTTAATAAGGCTTACGTCTCTGAAAATGATTTCTTGGTGTTCTTGTGCAGATTTGAGACAACTATCCTTGCAGCCAACTGCATCAAAGTCAAACAAACCAAAATTAGACTCAGTAATTCATCAAGTTTTCTTCATTTAGATTTTAGATAGTTCAAAAAATAAGCATAATGAAGGCAATTCAAGTATAACAAAGTGACCCATTTTACCATTTAAACAAACAAAGAAATTAAGAAAGCCAACATGTTACAAAAACCACAAAAATTCAACGGAGTGACCAGTATAAACAAAAGAAATCCCAAAACCAAAAATCATCCGAAACACACAAAACAAAAAAAAAAGATATGAACAACAACAACAACAAAAAAAGGTTAAAAAATTCAACAAATATCGAGCATCAGAACCAATAAACAAGAAACCCAGAAGAAAAAATTACAACTAAAAGATGCACTTTACAATACTTATCAACCTATCAGACGAAATGAAATTAACATTAATATTTTAAAGAGAAAAAGCAAAAGCCCAAAACCCAAAATAATCTAAGCCGCCAAACAGAAAGATAGAAACTATTAATATAAGAAACGCAAAAGTACAATCAGTATAAAATAGTGAGATCAATTTAACAATCGGATCTCACAAGGGAACAAAATCCAAAGAACAAAAGCCGCAACAGATCAATTTCATAAAAACACTCCGATCAAGGAAAAAAAGGACCAAATGGACACAGGAAAACCAAATCCCGAAATCGAAACTCAACCAGAATCATAAAAAATGACAAGCTCGGGAACAATACTGACCGAAGCATAGTCAGGATGATTGGCGGTCATGGCGGCGGCGGTCTCGGCGGCGAGTTCATCAAGTAGGCTGGTGGTGACACCCTTGTAGACGCCGGCGCAGACCTTCTGCGAGACCAGAACCGGATCGCAGTGCTCGATGCTAAGGCCATAGCTGAGCTTCTTCAACCTGGCCGTGATCTTGTCGAAATGCACCGTCTCCTGACGCCCGTCTCTCTTCACCACATACATGATTATCTCGATCTCACTCTCTCGCTCCTTTTTCTCGCGCTTTCTCGGTTGGGGAATTTCGTCGAACAGTTTGCGCGCACAAGGCGATAAATGAGTGAAGAACCAGAAACGGTTTATATATGGGTAACAAAGCGAGGGGAATTCGAAAAATTAGGGGTTTTTTTTTTGTTGGAAATTTTGGGGGTTTGTGTTTTTCCCTCTTGAAGTTCGAATTTTCCCGCCGGATTGCAAAGTAAGTTTGGTGTTTCTTTACCTTTGTTGTGAGTGCGGTGATGGGAGTTGGCGGGAAATACGGATTTTGTTGACTTTCTTGTGTAGCTGGCCATTTTAAACTTTGGTTGTGAGACCCACCACAATCTTTCTTAAAAATAAAAAAAAATAAAAAGAGTTTATGGCAAAAATAAATAAATAAATAAACTACTACTAATTTTCTATTGTCAATGTCACGTATCAAAAATTATTTATTCTTCATATTTCTTTTAATTTAATGTAATTTTAATCTAATCTAATAATTAAAAATTAACACTATTAATCAGTCAAACTAATCAAAAAAATAAACAAAAACGAGTTGTTTGACACTACAAGGTCCTTTAAACAAAAACAAGAAAATAAAACAAAACAATTGAAAGTGACCTTATACTATGTAGATGTTTAGTTTACAGATTCAGAATTATTTTCAATTTATGTGTATTTTTTGTGAGAGAAAACACTGTAACGAGCCTTGAATTATGAGATTCACTTTTAATTTGTGTGGTGCTAAGTAAAAGTGAGGTCCTATAACAATTTTTAGATAATTAGTATCATTAATCCTTGGATAATGGACAATCCTACATTGGTCTCAAAATTTTTTTCATGATATATTATTTCATGAAGTTTCATTTCTCTCCCTTTTTTTTTACAGTTTTAGTCTTTCATGAAGTTTCGTTTCTCCCCCTTTTTTTTACAGTTTTAGTCTCAGTATTAAAATTTGACGAATGACTTCAAAAATTTCACAAATACTCGTGTCCTAATTGCATTATAAGTTTGCTCTAAAAAAATTACTTAATAAGTGAAATATTCATATAAATAATTACATTAGATGTAAAATATTTTAATTTATAAAGATTTTCAAGAATAATAATAATGACACACAATTTGCCCTATACTTTTTTTTTAACTGCGAGGGTCCTTGACTTCTTGAGCACCATACTTTTTAATTGGTATTGTTGCCAGTCGAAGGGAGGTGAGGCTCGGACGCATATGTCCCCGTGCATTTTTTGTCTTTTTATTTTTGGCATATAGTTTTTTAAAATATTTTCATATATGCCTTCTTTGTTAACAAAAATTTGAAATAATATCTCTATGAAATCCAATATGAGCATTTACCTTGAGAAAAAGAGAAGAAATCCAGAGCACTACGAATAATGGAAACAATTTATAAGTTTCGTAGTGTAATACTTATCTTCTATTAGTGTGTCATTTTTAATACCATTGATATCTTTTAGTATTTGATATATCCATAAATGAAAATGCCACTGTCGATGGGATTGTCGAGATTTTAATTTGTGAATAATGTCAACAGAAATGTCATGATGACGGATATTCTTGAAAAAAATGAACATTTTGAAAAAATTTTAAAATTTTTTATTGAAACTATACAAAATGGTAAACAGTCAATATTACTAATTTAAACTACTTAAATAACAAAAATAGAATATGAGAGTTATGTTGAATAATATAGTATAAAATTATCATAATTATATACGGATTATGATTCAAATATAATTTTACATACTCATTATAAATAAGGCACAATAATTCAATATACTACATAGAAATTAACTACCAAGCATGATGGAGTACACACAGATTTAAAGTGATTTCAGTACCAAAACGAGTTTCTAGCATGTTAGAAAGCATTAGGTAGGTTATGATCTTGATCTAAATAATACATTTGCCAAGATATTATCCTTGAATAATTATGGATGTAGTTGTTAATGTGCCACATGCATGTTTGTTGATTTCTTCCTATTATTAACCCATAAATTGGATATTGTTAGTTTATCGAACTTGATGACTAGTCTTCAAGGATGTGTAATTACACTTCAACACTGATATGTGGTATCATACAAACCATCTTGGTTTTGTATTTCTTAAGTAAATCTCATACGAGAACTGTATGGATAGTCATATGAACTTTGTTTTCTTCTTAAGCTCATGGAATCAAAACTCAAGGCTATAGAATCTTCATCGGTTTGACTCAATTGAGTCACACTACGTCTTTTTATAAATGATTTATTTAAAAAATAAATTAAAAAAACTAATTAAGTCTTAATATTTACTTTTTATTTAAACATGTTGTCACATTTTATTGAAAAAATATGAAAAAAATGTGCTACAAAATTGATTTTTATTAAACAAAAATTTCCCAAAGCTTTTGAACATTTTGAGGACATTTTCAAAAATATCCTAGATATTTATGGATATTCACAGAGTTTACAAATTTTTTTAGACATTGTGGATATTTGATGGACACACTAAGAATAATATCTTTCTCTTATTTCTATGTCGAGACTTTAAAACATGAGCAATATCGTGAAAATGTCGAACATGTCGTGAACATTTTCATCCATAGCTATATCGACGTTTAGAAGGGGGATTCGTGTCATGATTCGTGGTTCTCTACAGTATTTTCTCTCACAAAAAACACACGTAAAATGAGAATGATTCTGAATCATAATTCTGAATCTATGAACCAAACGTCCCCTAATTAACTCACATGGAAGTTGGTAGGGATTTGGATAAAATAAATAAAAAAGCTATTGCATTTGAATTCAAAAAACATTTTGTCCTATCACGAACCACGGCTTGCCAAGCACTCTTTCTTTTTCTGTTTTTACTTTTTTCCTCTTATTTTTGGTTTGGTTTGGGCTGGAAATCCATCTATTGGGTATTCGAAAAAATGTGTTTTGGGTGTTGAAATGCTCGACGAAGCCAGAAGTAGAAGTTGCAGACGGTCGATTATGACAGAAAAAGAAGGAAAACCACCCAAATTTGAAGCATTGCATTAGAGAGGATGGTGCGTGTGCCCTACTACAAAATTTTGATTTTTTTTTAAAATAACAATATTTTGATAATTACATTCAATCGGATGCTTCAAACAAAACAACGTATAGAACAACAAATATGATTTGAATTGGCATTTCGGAACAATAAACTTCGACATGGTCTCAAACTTTTGCCCGGAAATCGCTTTTTTTATGGAGAGAAAACATTGTAGCAAAAAAGTTGAATTTAAATTTTTATGAGAGAAAACACTATAGCAAAATGGTTTGAGTTGTAATTTAAGTTGTGAAACCATTAATTCGCTCTAAATGATCTACAACGAGTCACTATCTTTCACTACGAATACAGATCGAAGAAAAAGAAAATTGTTATTCTTTTATCGGTTTAACGGCCGTCATGAGTCTCATGACAAAGGGTAGACGTCGTAATATTTAAAGCAGCAGAAATTCCTATGCCTTCTCGGATAGATAGATTTGGTGTTATGATCTTTATAGAGTTGATCAAGACTGTATCACCAATGTACTCTTCGTCTTCATCGTCCCTCCACATGAAGACCATCAAGAAAGAATGAACCTAACAACTAAAACAATTAAAATTTGAAATCAAAATATGATGTTCTTCGAAGAAGAATAACCTCTTTTTGAATTTGACTATCTAGTTATCTTTGACAATTTTAAAAGGATAAAAAATTGTTTTTAGATATATATTACCACTTTGAGAGTCCGTTTAGTTCGTTAATTTGAGTTTTTAATTTGAGTTGAGATATGACTTTATGCGAGAGTTTTTTACTGTAGTAAAAAAGTTAGATGTGACTGTTTCTGATAACTTTTTACTGTAACAAAACTCGAATCGGTAAAATGAACGGAACCTGTATAATTATCTTGATACAGGATGTTGACATAACAGGGAGCCTGTGTCTTATTAGGACATTGTTTTTACTTCGTCCATATTCTAATTAGAATAGGAC
>NW_010361038.1:93424-101609 GCF_000414095.1 Morus notabilis | reverse complement strand
TTGCATGAGTCGTCTATGTGAATACTTGTGGCCTCCTTTGGTTTCGCTCATTTGAGTTAAAAAATAAATTTATGTAAAAAAAAAACACTATAGGTGTATTTAAAACTCGTTCTAAAATTATTTTTTTTATGAAAATAAAAATGAAAACGTTTTCAATCTCAGACAGAAATTATTTTTAAAATGTGTTTGGTAGTTTTATCAAGAGGTTGTTTTCAGTGTAAAAAAACATATTAATATCTCTCTTTCTCTCTCTGCTCAAGAGAAGAGAAAACAAAAACAAAAAATGACGGGTGCGTTTGAAACTCGTTTCAAAATAATTTTATTTTTTGTATGAAAATGAAAACGTTTTCAATCTTATAGATAAATCATTTTTGAAAATGCGTTTGAGGTAGTTTTATCAAAAGATTATTTTCAATGTAAAAAATCCCATTAATGTCTCTCTTTCTCTCTCTGCTCCAGAGAGGAGAAAATGAAAACAAAACGGGATCAATTCCAAACATGACCGACATTTCTCTCTCATTTTATACTAAACCAAAAAATAATTTTCATTTCTATTTTTTATTTTTATTGCGCCAAACGCCGTTTTGGAAACGTTTTCATTTTTTCTTTCTCAAAAAATGTGAAAAATAAAAACATGATCAATTCCAAACACGGCCTATAACATAAATCTAATGTAGTTCAATTCATATATACACGGCTTAGGGTGCGTTTAGTTAGTAGATTCGTGCTATGATTCGAGATTCGTTACAATATTTTCTCTCACAAAAAATACACGTAAATTAAAAATGATTCTGAATCCATAAACCAAACGTCCACTTAATGTCATTGCGTATTTAGCATGTACTAACAAGTTGCATGAGTCGTCTATGTGAATACTTGTGGCCTCCTTTGGTTTCGCTCGTTTGAGTTAAAAAATAAATTTATGTAAAAAAAAATACTATAGGTGTATTTAAAATTCGTTCTAAAATTATTTTTTGTATAAAAATAAAAATGAAAACGTTTTTAATCTCAGACAGAAATTATTTTTAAAATGTGTTTGGTAATTTTATCAAGAGGTTGTTTTCAGTGTAAAAAAACATATTAATATCTCTCTTTCTCTCTCTCCTCAAGAGAAGAGAAAACAAAAACAAAAAATGACGGGTGCGTTTGAAACTCGTTTCAAAATAATTTTATTTTTTGTATGAAAATGAAAACGTTTTCAATCTTATAGATAAATCATTTTTGAAAATGCGTTTGAGGTAGTTTTATCAAAAGATTATTTTCAATGTAAAAAATCTCATTAATGTTTCTCTTTCTCTCTCTGCTCCAGAGAGGAGAAAATGAAAACAAAACGGGATCAATTCCAAACATGACCGACATTTCTCTCTCATTTTATACTAAACCAAAAAATCATTTTCATTTTTATTTTTTATTTTTATTGCGCCAAACGCCGTTTTGGAAACGTTTTCATTTTTTCTTTCTCAAAAAATGTGAAAAATAAAAACATGATCAATTCCAAACACGGCCTATAATATAAATCTAATGTAGTTCAATTCATATATACACGGCTTAGGGTGCGTTTAGTTAGTAGATTCGTGTTATGATTCGAGATTCGCTACAATATTTTCTCTCATAAAAAATACACATAAATTAAAAATGATTCTGAATCCATAAACCAAACGTGCACTTAATGTCATTGCGTATTTAGCATGTACTAACAGGATACGTCGTTTGTTACTAAGCCGCACAGGCAATTGTCATACGTAATTTCTGTCGTTTTTAACTTGTCGTTACAAGTCAACTGTAGTTTTTATGAATGTGTTTGTCATAAGTTTATAGTCTCTTTTAACAACTTGTTGCTCAACGTTCGCAAGTCCAGTGTCGTTTGTGCGAATGAAACAAGAAATCGATGTTATCTCATTTGTCAACTCACATGTTATCTCTTTTAAAATAATTATTTTTATGATAAGGAAATTAAATTAATTAAGAACAAAATTTCATATTAACACCTTATATTTTAGTGTGATAGTTTTTAATACCTTATATTTTTGATAATTTTGAATTGATATCTTAATAATTTAAAAAATTATTTTTAGTACTTGAAATCTTTTTTGAGATGTAAAATGCATTTGGCCGTCACATTAATTAAATTGAAATAAATTAATATATTAAAAAACGTTTAAAATTAATTTTTGCGAGATAGAAATATATTAGATTTTTTTATTTTTTTAATTTGTTTAAAAATGCTGAAAATTATTTTATTTTTTTCTTAAATTATTAATTTCTGGTTAATTAACGAGAATGATGAAAATGACATTTTACATCTAAAAAAACTCAAAATACTGGAGCTGTTCAGCAGCCCATTTCTTGAGTCAAAAACTCAAAAAAAGTAACTCGAGTTACAACTTTATTCAAGTTCATGTTCTGTTAAGTTTGAACTCGAGTTTGAGGGCTAAACTCGAGTTCAAGTTTTTCCTTCAACTCGAGTTCAGAAACTCGAACTTAAATTAATGAACAATATTTTTTCTATTCTTAAAAATGCTATAACTTTTTCGTTTTAATTTTGATTGAGATAATTTTTTTTCTATGCGTTGACAACGAAAATATGAATAAAACTCCACCCATATACCCCATTAAAATTTTTCATCAACATTGAGTTTTTATTAAAATATTATCTAAATACAATTCAAGTTTTGACTCACTCAAACACAAACTCAAAAAGATTCTTATCTCAAACCATAACTCAAATGTACACAACCAAATACAAACTCAAGTTACAACTTCAACTCAAGTTAAAACTCAAACTCAAAATCTACACTCAAATCACCTAACTAAAAAACGTTGTTCTTTTGCATTTTTGAGTTAGGATGACTTGAGTGATAATATTGAGTTGAGTTTAAGTTATAACTTGAGTTGAAGTTGTAACTTGAGTTTGTGTTTGGATGTGCACATTTGAGTTATGATTTGAATTGAGAATATTTTTGAGTTTGTATTTGGGTGAGTCAAAACTTAAGTTTGTATTTAGATAGTATTTTAATAAAAACTCAATGATGATGAAAAATTTTAATATGATATATAAATGAGGTTTTATTCGTCTTTTCGTTATAAATGCATAAAAAATCATCTTAGTTATAATTAAAACGAACAAATTATGACATTTTAAGAATAGAAAAAATACTGTTTATTAACTTGAATTCGAGTTTATGAATTCGAGTTGAAGGAGAAACTTGAACTCGAGTTTAGCCCCAAACTCGAGTTCAAATTTAAATTTTACAAAAGAATATGAACTTAAATAAAGTTGTAACTTGAGTTTAATTTTTTTTTTTTGAATTTCATTACAAAAGAACAACCCCTAAAAGTTGATTTTTTAAAACTTCAAAATAATACCAATTTAAAATTATAAAAAATATAATGTACTAAAATGTAATTTCACTAATGCTCAGAGACCAATATGGAATTTTGTCAATTAAGAACCCGTTTGGTTCATGGATTAAAATTATGAGATTAAAATTATTTTTAATTTATGTGTATTTTTTATGAGAGAAAATACCATAGCGAACCATGAACTATGATTCAAATTAGAGAACGAATCCTCCAACTAAACGAGCTAATTAATTTTGAGATACTTCGAAAAAAAAAATGAGATTAAAATTATTTTTAATTTACGTGTATTTTTTATGAGAGAAAATACCATAGCGAACCATGAACTATGATTCAAATTAGAGAACGAATCCTCCAACTAAACGAGCTCTAATTAATTTTGAGATACTTCGAAAAAAAAAAAAAAGGAAAAGAAGAGTATATATATTTGGGTTGAATTGGGTTCTCTCCTTCCTTCATCACGAACTAGCCGGTGAATTAGGGCATATTCCGATCTCCGACTCATCAGTTCAGACTCTACTTTCAGATACGCGCAGAACTCTGCTTTCTTTTTCATTATCGTCAGCCATGGACGCTTCCAATGACGACCCTCCCGTTTTTCTTGATCGAACCTCTCGGGTCACCAGAGGAAAGAGGTGGAGAGAGCAATTCGTTCTCTTAACTCCATTTCTTCATCACCATTAAAGTCTTTGTTTTTCTACTTTGAGCTTATCTCCGTTCTTATCTGGAATTTTCAGGATGACCAAATTGGTGGACGACGAAACCGAAGAGGACGAGTTGTTCTGGAGCCAGGACGCTCTTAAAGAGGTCTCTTCTTCTTCTCTCTCTTTTTTGTGCGTACAATTTTAGTTAACAAACGCCTTTGGGATTAGCTGTTCGAAGTTTTGCTTGCGTTTTGATATAGGAAGAGAATGATGTTAACTATGAAGAAGAACCGGAGGTTGTTGATGAATTCGACAGCGATTTTGACGAAGATGTGAGTTACTTTCTCCTTTGATTTTGTCCTTTTTTCCCTTAGTATTTAGTACTTGAATTTTTTAAAACAGTAGCAATTATAGAGAACAGAGAACGAATTTTGTACAGAATAATTATATTTTTACTATCTGCGCCTCGTAAGTTATTGTAATTTGGCATTTTGGGAAAAGGTATCAATTTTTTTTTGGTTGGGTTATACAATTTAGGGTTCAATTTGGTTCAAAATTCTATATGATTTAATTATCTTTAACAATTAGAGTTAATTACTACTCTTTTAAAAATTCAACGATTAAATGGTTTGGGAAAAAAAAATCGGACGAAAGTGCCAAATTACAAAAAAGTTTATGAGGTACAAGTGCTAAAAATGAAGAAAAGAAGGAAAAGAACATAGAATTCTACTATTAATTTGTTTTTTTTTTCAATATTATTTATAATTTGGATTTGCTTAACTTGTTGGTAGGAGCCAGAGCCTGACGAAGATGCAGAAAACAATGAAACAGATGAAAGGTTGAACTTCGAAATAAGCTCATTACTTTGTTTGAGACTTTTATTGTTGTTCGAGTGTATAAATATTGAGTTTTCTTCGATAGGGCACGGCCCAAGAAGCGGTTGATATTTCCGGGAAAGACATTGGCAAAGAAAAAGAAGAAGAAGAAGAAAGTGCTATCAAAATTAGAAGAGAATTCTAAGAATGAGGCAGAGAAAGCGGAAAATCAAGAGTCTGCAGAACAGCAGCACGATGCCCCTGAGGATGGAGGAGAAGGAGAACGAATTGTGAGGAAGTCGACGAGGACTGCGGTCATCAATAGACAAGCTGAGAGAGATGCCATACGTGCAGCGTTGCAAGCCACAATGAGGGTCAGTTTTCGGTATTTGATTCTTAACTATTGTGGCATTTCTGTGTTTGTCATTGTCTGAGTAGGAATTATAATTTCAGTTGGATTATATATGGGGTGATGTTTGTTAAAGAAGATGGTTTATCGTTTTACTGGTTTTTATTTTTGTTCTTCAGTTGATTGATTAAGTTTTACCATGTGAATGTTATGCTTGTAAACGTTGAAACTATGGAGATATGCGGTGGTAGAGCTTGTTTAAGTATTAAATAGAAGTTCTTCTCTGTTGAACAATCAGCCAATAAAAAGGAAAAAGGAAGGTGAGGAGAAGAAGATGACTCAAGAGGAGATGCTTTTGGAAGCAGCCCAAACAGGTTTTGTACTAATTGCAGTACTATAGATTATATGTGGTACGGACTGTTCAAAACTGTGTTCCTCGGAGTTTTGAGGCTGATTTTGACATTCTCAATGATCTGGATGCATTTTTCTTTTTTTCAGAAATCATGAACTTGAGGAATTTGGAGCGTGTTTTGGCAAGGGAGGAAGAAGTTAAGAAAAGAGCAATTGTGCATAAAGCTGTGTACAACGGCCCACAGATAAGATACTATTCTAAAGATGGTAAACTTATTTATTTTTTTGGGTTAAAGAATGAAGGCTATACTTTAGTTTTGATTCTTATGTTTATATCAATTGGTCCAAAGCCATTTCATGTCTTCCGACACATTTCCTATAGGTCGTTCTTTCCTGGAATTTAGTAAAGGAACATCGTTTCAGTCAGAGATATCTACGGCTTCTGTTTCATGTAAGTAAACAGTAATGTCTTCTCATGAGCACTTGATTACCAGGTAAAACGTAAAAGTGCTTACTTGTGTCTTTATGAATCATTGGTCAATTGAGCTATTTCCTTTTTAATTCTTTTCCCCTTGGTACACTCATATTATTGTTCAATATCAAGCTTTTGACTTTCATTTTTTTTCTATTTATTTTTAGATCCCAAGAAAGCCGTTTGTGCAGTTACTGGTTTACCTGCCAAGTAAGAGCCCTGATTTCTTTGTAGTACCATTTAATTCACGATTGCAGTTATGTATCTGAACATGTGGGATATATTTGATGCGCCCTTCCTGTCATTGATGACATGAATGTTGAACTCTGTGAAGAGTAAAAACACAATTGAAAAGGGAAGTAAAGAGGACGTAAAAAAATGTTGATTGTTAGTTTTTGTTTTTGTTTTTTGTTTTTTTATTTTTATTTTTATTTTTCTCTTTGACGGGTTTGGTCCTTACTTTTGAGAATTGCTGACCAGCATGTTATTAAGCATGATGGATTCTTGGTTCCAGCCCTTTCTTCCCTCATCACACTAGGAGCTGACAAATAGCTTAAACTGCCAATTTGAAATTGATCTCCATGAATTATGTTTTCTAAGCTCGGTTTATCCCACTATCACATATCTGCTCAAAGGATTCATTGATGTTGTAGGTACCGTGATCCAAAGACGGGGTTGCCTTATGCAACAAAAGAAGCTTTTCAAATTTTATGCAAACGGTATGACTTTCCTTGCTTCCAAGTTCAACTAGACTTGTTTTTAACTGATGGAGGAATTCCAAGTCCAACTAGCCTTGTTTTTAACTGATAGAGGAATTTACAGATATTGATTTCTTGCAAATCCAAAAGGCATTTGCAGTGCCTGTTGCTGTTAAAAATTGTAATGCCTCTAAATTTTGTATTAGGTGCTGGTTCATCCGTCATGCAGTCAACAGAACTTTATAGTTTTCTGTTCATTTGCATTTACTTTTATGTCCCCCATTGTACTTTTATCACATTTCAATGCACTGAATCTGATGCCAAGTTGATATTTTCCCTTTTACTGTGGCTTTCAGTTTTCAGGATGAAAATCATGGTATCCGAAAAGACATGGACATGGGAAATCTATTTGATTCACTTTCTGAGAAAGGGTTTTTGGAAAGGCGGAGGAGATCGGGGAGGCCGCGTAAGAATGAAGTGTCAAATTCCCGACAGTTTGCACGTTTCCGCAGATTTCCATTACTGGAGGATGAAGATTCTGATTAGCTGCCCCATGGTAATTCTCAAGGGTTTTTCTCTCTTTTTAAGTGTAGCTATATTCCACTTTTGTTCAGTGGCTCTTGCTCCACATATTTAGACTGATTCCTGCCATCGTGCTTCCATGCTGTAAGAATGCAGATATTTAAATATACTATGAGATAATTTGACTATGATTGCTTTTATGAGCAGAAACCTTTACTCGAGGTAAGAAGAGGGAGGAAATGTACCACCATTAAAACAAAATATGACAAAGCTCTAAAAAGAAGGCAAGTACACCAAAATTTTGCGTTTATGAATTATGACAATCCTTATGAAGTATTTCAACTTAGCCATTTAAGAAAATGATTAGTTTTTAAGGTATGGATGCCGATTATGTTCGTTTCCCTCAAATTCTGATATATGCGAACTTCTCCGCAGTGGCATCAGGTTGCGACACCGTTGGTCTGCCATCGAGACACGTGACAAAAGGTGGTGAAAGCAGCGTGTATAGTGTTTGATTTTTTCTTCGACTACCGATTAATGCAAGCTGACCGAACAATCACCCTTGGTTGTTAGAAGATTGACTATGTTTTGCTGTTAATGTTCTTAATCTACTGACTATCCCGTTCTTTCATTAGGAAAAAGAAAAAAGATCACATAATCCCATTTGGGCAGTAGCTCTCGAAATTCGTTTGGGGCTAAGTGTTTCGTTTCTCAATTGGGACGTTATGCTACACTGCTGCTGGCAGATTGACATTGTTGACCTTTTTTCACAAACCCTAGAACGTGTCAAAATGTCAGTTTGACTCCTAACTTATGACCTTTGAGGGATTTATAAACGACATCTTCCACGTGTTTATGAACTTCAAACAAATTGGGGAAAAATATGAGAGAAAGTAAAAAAAAAAAAAAAAAAAAAAAAACAGCAGGGACGATGCCATAAAAGTCAATTCCTGATTTTGCCCTGCTGCAGGGAA
>NW_010361038.1:87521-93407 GCF_000414095.1 Morus notabilis | reverse complement strand
AGAAAAAAAAAAAAAAAAAAAAAAAAAAAAAACAGCAAGTGACGATGCCATAAGAGTCAATTCCTGATTTTGCCATGCTGCAGGGAAGATTGTTATATTATAGAAGAAGTCGGGAGTTTTTACATTGCAGTTTTTTTTACCCGCGTTGTTGCTGGGAAGATCGTTATATCACAGAGGAGGTTAGGAGTTTTTATTATATATACGCATATATATATGTACATATATTTATAGGTTCATTAAAAATGTCTGTATATTACGTTGTATTATTGTTTGCGTTTCATTATATATATGTACATACAAAAAGAAAACCACTAAGTAAAGATAGAAGCTAAAGCCTCAGCACATCAAAACGATGAAAAAGACCCAAGTCAAGGTAAACTGCAAAGTAAACAGGCAATGACAAAAGTGTAAATTCAAAACATTAAACAGTAAAAAGCCACTCCTGAGTATAAAGGGAAGGAGGAAGGATCAAAGGGCAAATCCGAAGGAGAAACTTAAAAAAAGGGCAAAAGGAGAAATTCATTGTTCATTTAATGTACAATGAACAATTATTTCCTCTTCTACTTTAGTATATATAAAAATAATAATAATGTGGATATGTGTATATAATATTGTGATAAATGAGGACAAAAGCGTGATTTGAACAACACATTGAGAACAAAGAGGACTAAAAACATTCGCTGACACATAAAGAAATGAGGAAGGGAACAAGGAGCAAATCCGGTAAAACACTATGCTAACTACAGTAATCCACCAGATTTTTTTATTAAATAAAAATCAGGACAATCAAAATATGTGGGCAGGAGGAAGTAGAGATAGTATAAAAAATTTTGTGGAAAATAATAGGCTAAATCAAAATCTAAATAGGAACAATTTCAGAAAAATTTAGACAAAACTCAATATATCAAGTTTCTTGTTAATCATCATAGCCACAAAAAGTCTATGTATGACTATTGAGTCAAAAGTCAAATGTTTTAGCTAGATATATGCTTATAGAACAGTAGGATTTAAAAGGGAAAAAGATAAAAAAGAGGCAGTCACAAATATATGATTTTTATCAAGGAGAATAAGAAATCAAAAAATACACACATTAATATGATGAGAGAAAATCAATTTATTAAGAATCAGGAAGGGATATTAAATTGCTATAGGTAGAGGCTATCTTTAATACCTACAACACTATAAATCTTGTTTTAAAAATGAAACAACAGGCAGTCAAACGTCAGAAGGGACTAAATATGCTTACGCAAGTTATCTATATGCACTGAACAACAGTATATCAAAATTAGTAACAGTTAATAAAATAAATAATCCTGTAATAATATTAAACTCATTTTATCTTTTCATAAATCAAGAATTTTAACATTTGTGACAGCCTCTTAATAATCAATATAGTTAATAAATTTATTAAATGACATATTTGTCAGCACAATGCATTTGAACTAAAGTACTATACAAATAAGTACAATGATTAGCTATTTACAACCATAGAAATAAAATATTGCCCACATTAAATACAATTATCTTAAAAAAAAGTCCATAGAATTAGGATAATACATAGATTAAATTAGCAGATAAATCAAGAAATAAGCAAGTTTGAGATTTTCTATAATGAAATGTGATGATATAACTCTTATAGGAAAAGGAAAACAAAAGTATAAGGAAAAAAAAGGAATGTAACAAAAGTAAATGAATTAATAAGCAAATGAATAAGTATATAAAATATGATCGGGAAAAGTCAATAAAGTTTGAACATAGTAATTGTTTTATATACTGATTATGGGTCAGATACTTAGTATTATCAACAATATCTAACAAATATGACATACTTATAAATTAGTGTCTATTTTATGCATGTCTATAAAAATATTTTTTACAAAGTGAAGAAGACTAATGATAACTGTATAAAAATAGAAACTTTAATAAGTCATTATATTCGTTATATAAATTATAAAATCTATACAATGCAAAATAAGTAGAAGGGGTAAAGTGGAAAGGTGTCCCAAAACTACCAAGTGACTTAGAGCAAGTCTAAAAAACAGTAAAAGCAAGGGGGAAAGCAGATGGAAAAAAAGTGGAGAAAAAAAAAAGAAGAATAAAATAACTGGACAAACAGTAATGATCAGAATTGATAAAATTGTGAAAACAGTATATAAAACATAAAAAATCAGGAACACTGAACATAAAAATAAATGGAAAAGGATAAAGCCAGTAAAGCACTGTAGTTACCACAGGGAACATGCGGCAAAAAAACTGCAAAGTTGTCCCGTTTAATTCATGAATTAGAATTATGAGATTAGAATAATTTTTAATTTATGTGTATTTTTTGTGAGAGAAAAAATAGTAATGCAAACAATTATACAAATATATTCATATGTATATTTTCAGAATCCAATAAGGCAAAAAGAAGAGTAATATAGGTAACAATGTTTTTAATTTAAAATCATGGCTCGGTTTTTTGGTATTTTAGACAACGGATGATGAATATTCAAACTTGCATATTCATAGCCCTTTTATGGCTACCTATTATGGGCAACGACATAAAAAGGTGAACACCAAGAAAGTATTACACTCATCATACGGATTATAAGTCATGTGCCATGAAAAATGACCAACCGGAGTAAAATATAAAATTGTTCAAGAACTACCAGGTGAATCAAAAGAAAATGAAAGAGACATAAATTCATTAGATATATAAAACAGACTGAGGACAAAAATCAATCTAGAAAAGTTGAAACTTTAGGAATATATAACGGGTAGAGGACAAAAACCAATCCAGAAAAGTTGAAACTTTAAGAATATCGAAATTTATTTATGATAAAAATGAGAGAAAATATAAGGATTTCAAAAAAATTTAAATTCATAGAAAAATGTAGTAAGTAAAAGAAAAAAGAGAAGGTAAAAGAACCAAAACTCAATATTGAAGGAAGAAATAAAATATAGATGTAGATAATTTTTGAACTTAAACAGTAATGGAAAAAAGATAAAAACATAAGAAGAAGCAAAAAAGACAGAAAAAGAGAATTGACAACTATGAATCAAAAAACAAACGTAAAAACAAAATCCAAGAGAATAAAATTTGTTCACAATAAATGATCAGGGATAAAACAAAAGAGAAAAAATGTCAAGCTCAAGGGAAAAGCAAACAAATGTACATGATAAATGCATGAAGAGCAGTAGCATTGATAAATAATGAGTAAAGTATCAAATGTCAACAGTGAATGGCCTCTAATTAGATAACACGTAATAATGCAATACAAATTCATAAGCAAATTGCAATACAAATTCTCTCAAACTTAGGTCTCATTCATTTTATCGATTTAAGTTTTTAATTTTAGGTTTTTACAGTTAAAAACTCTTAAAAAATGTAACATATAACATTTTCTGCTATAGTTAAAAGCTCTTAAAAAATATCACATCTCAACTCGAATTGAAAATTCGAATCCGCGAAACGAATGAGGCCTTAATAATTGAAATTCACATGCTACAATCGAATCGGTTGTTTAAAAATAAATATTAAAAAAAAGAACATTAAAAACTATGTTTTATTAAGAGAGTTATTTGCTCGTGCTCTATCATAAAAAAATTCATGAAAATTAATAATATTTTTTTAAAATCATGATTTTAACGTAAAATTTTTTTAATTCATAAATATTTTTTTAATATAAAATTAAACGAGAAAATGGAGTAAATACTAGATTTATTGTAAATAATTAAAATAAATTAAAAATCTACGTGATAATTTTTTATTATTTATTATTAACTGCAATTTCTGAACTAAAAATGTTCTGCGGGCATTTTGATGACGGTTGGGCCATATAAATATAAGCGTAGCGACAGCTCCAACGTCCTTTCTTCTCGTTTGCTCAAACCCTAATTAAACCATCTTTCGCTCACTCTTACCGCCGCCACCACTGACTCAGTTGCGTAGCACCGCCGGGCCCGGGTTAGTTTTGATTCCCGTGGCCGAAGAATGGGAGTTCCATCGTTCTACAAATGGCTTCTCGAAAGTTTCCCTCTCTCGGTGGTCGACGTCGTATTCGATCCGTCGCCGGCGCCGGACCTCACTGGAGCTAATCCTAACGGCATGGAGTTCGACAATCTCTACCTCGACATGAACGGCATCATCCACCCCTGTTTCCACCCCGAGGGATTGGTAATGTCAATTTTTCATTTTATATTTCCTTCATTTTCCTTCTTTCCTTTTCTTTTGTTTCGTAACCGCTAATCGTGAAATTCTTCCGTAATACGCGTTTGTTTGAAAAAATTTATGATTTTGGCGAGTTCTGTCGATTCAGCCTGCTCCGAAGACGTACGAGGAGGTTTTCAAATCTGTGTTCAAGTACATCGACAAAGTTTTCTCCGTCGTCAGACCTCGGAAGCTGTTATACCTGGCAATCGGTGGGTTTGCTAATTTATTTCTGTGCGAATTGCTCTTTCAGACTTTTCATCTCGTCTTGAGGAAGATAGTGATTCATTTATATGTTCTTGTTTGATGTTATTTTGACTTTGTGGGATTCGTTCAACTGTGTAGATGGTGTTGCGCCTCGAGCTAAGATGAATCAGCAACGGACTCGCCGATTCCGGGCTGCTAAGGATGCGGCTGATGAG
The DNA here is from genome assembly GCF_000414095.1 of Morus notabilis. Lineage (NCBI taxonomy): Eukaryota > Viridiplantae > Streptophyta > Magnoliopsida > Rosales > Moraceae > Morus > Morus notabilis. Next base: position 88,796 of record NW_010361038.1, on the reverse strand, counting down.
ATGAGTTTCATGGTATTTGACAATAATGGAATGTTTACTAAATCGTAATGGGAAGTGAATTGTGTTGTTAAAGGAATGTAAAGGAACAAAAAATGGGGGTCTTCGATTTTTTTCAGTATTTATTTACTTATTAGGAAATGGAATTGAGAACAATCCAATTATCTTTTTAGTATTTACTAGCTTTAGGAATCGTAGTTATAATAGCATAAGATAAGTACTAAAATGTCTTTGGGCATGTAATTTTATGGTTTATCCCACTTCGAGGGGAAACAAAACTAGAGTGTGACTTAGGATCCACTTTTCTTTTTCTTACCGCAGAACATATTTTGTGGGCCCCCAAATTAGCATTTCTCTTTGGCAATGTTCTTACTAGTGGGATACGTCCGTTTTGTAGTAATTGAGTTTTTTGTCATTGTGTCAGGCTCCTCGCAAAGAGGAGATTGGCGGGAGTGTCTCTGAATCACAAGAAAAGTCTACTTGTTTGGAGCAGTCTAGTAAACTTGATTCAAATGTCATCACACCTGGAACTGAATTCATGGCATTGTTGTCTTCAGCTCTTCATTATTATATACACTTGAGAATGAACGAGGAGCCAGGGTGGCAGGGAATCAAGGTAACTTTGAAAGTCTCTTGCTTATGTTTCAAGTCTCTCTCTCCCTGGCTCTGATATTTCTTGTAATCACGGGGATTTTACAGGTAATACTTTCTGATGCCTGTGTACCTGGTGAGGGGGAGCATAAAATAATGTCTTATATCCGCTCGCAGCGGAATCTGGATGGTTTTGATCCAAATACGAGACATTGTTTGTATGGCCTGGTAAATCAAATTATTGCTTTCAATATAGATGTTTTCCAATTAGACGCAAGGTCTTGTGAATATTTTTTTAACTTTTTAATTTGCTGTAGGATGCAGATCTTATCATGCTTGCACTAGCGACACACGAAATCCATTTTTCGATTCTGAGAGAGGTTTGTAATCAGGGATTGGCTCTCTTACTGCTCAGATGGAAAAGTATTTGCTATTTTTTATTTAATTATTGCATGGGAAAAAATTTCTCTGGTTTTTTCCCTTATGCTCTTCTTTGTTGCAGGATGTTAAAAAACCAAGTTCGTTTAAGAAATCTGGAAGGTATTCTTCGCAGATAGTTCCACTACAAGTAGAAGTGGTCAGTGAGACTACGGAAGACTACATTTCAAAGCTGAAATTTCAGGTATCATCTCAGTATTTGTTAAATTACTATATCTTTCTCAAGTAATATTTGTTATTTTCTTCCTG
>NW_010361038.1:14403-87503 GCF_000414095.1 Morus notabilis | reverse complement strand
CCTGCTGATGCCCGCTTAGAGGCCAAGGTTTAGGTGGATCTGAGCATGTTATTGTAATTTGAATTGGTTCTGATTCAAAATTGTTCAAGGTGTCATTTTTTTTATCTTTTTATTTTATTTTTTCCCCCTTACTAACTACGTGACAACAAGATACTAAGATTGAATAATAACAGACTCATAACCCTCAAGAGTATTTTATTTACTCCATATGTTAATATGTTTTCGTCTTTGGTTTATCATAATGGAGTGGTGATTCTTTTTTGAATCCTCCGTTTCTTTTCTTTTCCTTTTTCATTGTTTGAATTAGTGTCCTCATAGTTTATTTTACTATTACACTTGTGATGTATGCTTTATATTAAGGAAACAGTTGGATTAGCATGCGATCAATGTCTATAAAGATTATGTTCTATGACAATTAGCTCTTTTTATATATGTCCATTGTTGCATGTTGAGCCTAATGCATAGGTTAATGCAATCTTTCAATTATATTTCACATTTGGTTTTACATGGTTTTGATTTTTCTGTTTTGATATTAACTTCAGAATATTCCTATTCTAACATGTTTTCTCCTGTCATCTTCTCGCACAGTTTCTCCATGTTTGGATCCTTAGAGAGTATTTATCATATGCTATGGAAATCCCAGACCAGAAGGATGGAGATTTGGAGCGTCTCATTGATGATTTTGTCCTCATTTGTTTGTTTGTGGGAAATGACTTTCTACCTCACATGCCTTCACTGGAAATATCTGAGGTTGTCCTCCCAAGATGCTTCTATGATATATAATATTTTGTGTTGTATTGTTAGTTCGGTTCTTCATTTTTGTCCTGTTGATCATAACAAATTTCTCTCCTTCTCCTTGGTTCTTTTTCATGGAGGTGCAACTTTATTTTATTTATGAATTATAAGTTTTTAATGGGAGAAATTTCTGTAAAACTGAATCATTGTCTTCTGTGGTTAAATTTCTGAGAAATTTTATCTTCCCCCATGCTTTAAATTTTTTGAATCCTGTGCCTTGTGGATGGTGAATTTGTCACTTGCATTTTGCTGTTATCTTTTTATTTGTCCCAGTCCTAGAACTCATGGTTATTGTTGGACGTGACTGATATTTTTTCTTTATGGTGCTTGAATGTTCCAGGGGGCTATTGATTTGCTCATGACAATTTACAAAAAGGAATTTGTAAGAATGGGCGGTTACATAACTAAATCTTTTAAGGTGAATAGTTGGAGTTTCTGCAATATTCATGATTTTTGCTGTTAGATGTGATACTTCTTTACCTTATCTTTTTATGATTAAAAATTCGACTATATTTGTAGGTTTCTCATATTCCACGTTATTTCCTAATTCGTAGGTAAATTTGAATAAGATGAAGTACTTTTTAGAAGCCGTGGGATCTCATGAAGGTGCCATCTTGAGAAAACGTGGGCAGGTAGTGATCATTAAGTAGACACTTAAAATTGTTTCTTGTTCATTTTTCTATACTTTTAAATGTTTAGCAAGGATAAAAAATGATTTCCATAGTTTACAACTACCTAACTACTTTTTAACTTAATGGAAAAAAATCATCATCTTCATCTTCTAACTTAATGGAGTTCTAGTTAGCGGATTGATTTTTTATGGAAGATGAAGACAATTCTTTCCGTTAAGTTATAACAGTAGTTAGGTGGATGTGAAGTATGAAAGTCATTTGTTTGGCATCTAATCTTTATACTGGCTGGCGAATTTTGTGTGGGGAATTGGCCCCCGAAAAACACTATGTATTCTCATGGAGTCCAAGGACCAGGAGATTTCTTGTTCCTTGACTGAAAAGCATCTTTTTTTTTTTTTTTTTTTGAATATCCATGTGTGAAGCTTGTTTTTTGGATTGTTATTGGTCCTTTGTATTGCTGGTATAAGTGGCACCTCATATGGCTGCACAGTTCAATAATGTTCTAAGACTAGCCTTTATGGGTTTTGCCCTTATTATTGGTATGTCCCTGGTATGCGATTTGTGCTTCTGCTGCTAACAGGTCGTAAATATTTCTTTTGGACATTGCTTTTGGTTTAGTAAAAAGCATTGGTAAACAAACTTTTTGCTGCTTTTCTTATTGATATATCTTTTTTTAAGGAGTGTTATAAAAATCTTAGAGACGTCTTCAAAAGCTACAGCCTACTGTAGAGCTTGAGTGTGCTAAGTTTAACAAGTTATATAGACATAGACTATGCTATCTTGTTTGCTTTGATTATTTCATAATTTTTCTTAATAATGCACTTTTTTCAGAAAAAAAAGGAGAGGGATTTCCTGGATCGGCGTTTTTCAAAGAATACTAGTGTTAGAACAACACCTGTTGGTGGAGATTCAATGAACGTATGTTGTGAGCTCAAGTATCAGTTAAACTCAACTTGATGACCATATTCTTTTTTTTTCTCCTTGAAATTATGTTTTCATCAAATTTTACCTAAAGCAGTCCCGTGCGCTGGAGGTTCGAGCACCAAAAGGATCCGTCTCACTTAGCACAACTACAAAAGTTGACAAGGTTTATACATAACGTGCTTCCTTGGTCTGTTTATGTTGCAATCTGACTCATTTTTGTGTTCATATTTTGAAGTTTTGGTGCATTGACAGATTAAATACGGAGAAGTGGGTTGGAAAGAGAGATATTATGCTGAAAAATTTGAGGCTGAAACTGAGGATGACTGTGAGAGAATTCGGCAAGATGTGGTAGGATATCCTACTCATAATTTACTTACTGTATGGTCGCATAGGAGTTCTTCTCCTCCTCCTTCTCCTTCTCCTTCTTCTCCTTCTACTCCTCCTCCTTTATTTTTTTATTTTTATTTTATTTTTATAAGAAATCATACTTCAGTAGAATAAAACATGAAGTACAAAGATCACAAGAAAAAAGGACATGAGTATGCATGATTGTCATTATTATTTCTTTGAAGGTTTGTGATTTAAACGTCTCTGGCATTTTATATAGGTGTTGAAATATACAGAGGGCATTTGCTGGGTTATGCATTACTATTATGAAGGTGTATGCTCCTGGCAATGGTATGTAGACTCTTCTTTGATTTTAGGTTTTTCACCTTTCTGTTGTAATACTTTTTTCGTGCCTAAAATTTGCCGAGATTTTTTCTTTATCGTGTGATGAAATGAGATTGGATCAATTCGAGATCCACATTTTATCATTTGCCATGTCCATATTTGAATTGCTCAAGCCTCATTTTTCAGTCGTGACCTTAAAAGGTCATATTGCTTCTTTCCTCTTGTAGTAGAAGCAAGTAGTAAGCAAAATAACTTGACATTATCCACTTGTTTCTAAAAGGTCATCTTTTTCTTCTTTTCCATTAGGAGGTAGTAAGCTAAGTAATGGTCACACACATGCGCACGCGCAGAAGGTCATAATTTGCTTCTTCCTTTATAGTAAAAGAAAGTAGTAAGCAAAATAACCTGACTTTATTCACTTGTTTCTAAAAGGTCATATTTTTCTTGTTCTTTTCCAGTAGGAGGTAGTAAGCTAAGTAATGGTCACACACACACACACACACATGCAGAAGGTCATTTGCTTCTTCCTTTACAGTAGGAGCAAGTAATAAGCTAAGTAATAGGTCTTCGAGAAATGCTAGCAAACTCTCTTTCTGTCACCCTTTTTGTCATTCTCTGCATTCATTGTTTGACTCGTGAACTCCACTAACATGATATATTTTTATTTAAACAGAAAATGAGATAGTGGAGTCCACGTGTCAAACAGTAGAATGCAAAGAGAGTGATAGAAAGTGTCCCTAGCATTTTTCTAGGTCTTCTTTTGCTTTAGCTTACTTCCTCCTGTACCAGTTTCTTTTCAAAAGGCCAATGTGTGCTTTGTCTGTGATGGAGTACCATGACTGTTTCGCAAGAAAACAAAGGGGTCACATGGATTATGCTTTTCTACTTGGGCCTGCATGCATGCATGCTTGTGTATGTACATACCCGCATTGTCTTGTGGCCTCTTTGTCATTTCCCATAATTGTGCCATCAATACCAACGCAACCATGGATAACTTTGCTGTTCAAATTGGGACATTATTCTGGTTTGGATTTCCATGTCAGTGAAAACATTTTTAAATCCACAACATTTCTCCTTCAAATGTTAAAGGCTTGTCTTCCATGTCAGCATTGTAATTTTATTACTCTATTAATCCAGTGTCCGACCTGCAGGTTTTATCCTTATCATTATGCTCCATTTGCTTCAGATTTCCATGATATTGGAAAATTGAAGATTCAATTCACACTTGGGCAACCCTTTAAACCAGTTGATCAGTTGATGGCTGTATTACCTTCTGCAAGGTTTTATTTATTTATTTATTTATTATTATTATTTTTGTTGTTTTTACCGACCTCAGTATTTGTTTCACTTGCCTTACCATATTAGTCATATGACCTGACACATTGGTGCACATGCAGTGCACACGCTGCTCTTCCGTTGTTTTATAGGAAGCTTATGACTGAAACGTCATCACCTTTATTCGCTTTTTATCCTACGGGTATCAAATTTTATTATCTTCTATGTTTTGCTCATATGAAATTTTAATTTTCTATGTCAGTTAATAAGAAATATTCTTGCAGATTTTGAGCTTGATTTGAATGGAAAACGGTTTTCTTGGCAAGTATGTACATTTCGGGATTTTCATATCTTAATTTTTGTTTTCCTTGAGCATAGACAAATTATGTTGTATTATTCTGTGAACTTGCTGAAAAATCAAAAATATTTTTGGATGATTTGGTCACACCCACCCACCCCACACACTCACGTGTAGAAGTGTTCTTCATGTCATGCACGACATGGTTTGAAATATCTTAGGTTAAGTGGTGGCTGTTCGCACCTGGACTGACCTCTTTGTTAAAATGCTGCGCTAAATAAATTCACAGTTTTTCCCGTTAGAAACAGCCTAAGCATTATACCAGTTCCTTTTTTAATACTCTTCAGGAACTTTCTTAACCACTTAAAATGTTAATTTGATTTCGTAATTATTATATTTTTGATATTATAATTTAGTTTTATTTTAGGATTTGGCAAGTCTGCAGGTTGAGCTTCTTCTAACACTTGGATGTCTGTGTATTGTCTGGAAATCAGGCTATCTGTAAACTTCCATTCATTGAAGAGTCCCTACTTCTTTCAGAGATTGCAAGAGTAGAACACACATTGACGGTAAGACTTGAAACCGACATCGTTTTGTTTTTATCACAGTTGTTTCTTTCTAGGCATTTATCCGGGTATTTAAGTGCTGTGTCAAATGATCAAATGTATGACATATCTGAGAAACATTTAAACTGGAAGCTGGAATGTTTCTTCTGTTTTTTTGTTGTTTAACAGCTCATACAATATGCAATTAAGAAAATTGCCGCGCTCTTTCTCTCTCTCTCTCTCTCTCTATATATATATATATATGTATATATAATAATATTATATATATCTAAATCTTTATTTTTAATTTTTTAGCTCTTTGTTAAGTATGTAATCATTTTATCTTCCAATGTTTCTCACTGGGAATGTGTTGACATAGGATGAGGAGAGACGAAGGAACCGTTTGGGCTTGGATGTACTTTTCGTTCACAGTTCTCATTCTTTTTCAGAGAGTTTAGTTCTTTTCAGTCAAAGAAATGAGTTGGTGGCTCAAGTTAAAGAGAAAATTAACCCAAAATTCAGGTATGTTTTCTGTCTCCATCAGCAGATTACTTCTACTTTTGAGATTGGGAGAAATATAGAGGCCTCCCTTCCATTTTAGGATGCTGACATTTCACTTTGACATTTTGTGCACATCTTATAACAACCAACTCTTTGTGCACAATTTTGTAGTCATTTGAGGACTTTTAACATTCTTTTGTATTTGGCAAGAACGAGTTGGCTTTTAAGTGGACTAGTGGAGTGGTGTTTTCTTTTTCTGGGGCTTTTCAGGATTTTAATGCTAATCATGTTATGTGATTTCAATCATGTAGTGCCGGAATGAATGGGTACATGTTCATTCCTGATAAAACTGTGAAGCCGGAGCAAATAGATTCGCCAATTGATGGAATGGAGATGATTGCAAATAATAAAGTCTTGTATGTTAATTTCACAGTCGCTTATAGACCGATTTTAATTACTATTTGTCTCTCATATATGCTTAATCTTAGTCTCTGTTTCTCCAGGTCCTTGTTCTATGATAATCCTCGCTTCCTAGGGCATATTCCTAGACCGCCAGAGAAAGTTGCATGGCCTAGCAAGGTACAAAATTAATATTTTATTCGTGTATATATTTAAGCAGTTGATGTTCTGTACGTTCTATGTGATATTGTAGTTCTGCACTGGACTTGACAACAATTTTTTAAGATCTGACAAATAATGATTACTGATTTTTGCCTGTATGCCTGAATGTAAACTATTCATATATTTTTTTAATTCTGAACCAGAGAAAAGAAGATTGGGCAATGACATATTAAAGATATATTTTCTTTCTAAACCAGTTTACAATTGTACGATATTAGGCAACGGGTGTTGGGGGTGTTTTGTTTTGTTTTTCTTTTTTTTACGGTAAATCATTTCATTTTGGCATTATTAGTGCTGGACATCTTGCTTTTTCGATCACCTCATGCTGTAGTGTTGAATATTGAGTACCATGGGTGTTCATTACCATTTTTTATTTGATATTTGCGAATACATTTTGCTTTGGGGATAAGTGTCAATTGAAGTTTTCATTGAAGTCATCATATGACATTCTTGAGATTCATTATCTGTGTTTATTGCCGTTTACCAATTCAACGTAGCTGTATGTGGTTGCTCCCTATACTAAATCAGTGTCTTTCTTAGCTTTTCTTTTTGTGTTTTTATCTTTTGCTTACATTTTTTCACTTTATCTTTCCTTTCTCAGTGTATCTGCAAGAAAGACATTAAACCTAAACCATTTTTGTGGCATGAGCAGACAGCTGTTGTTGGACGGTTACATTCTCTAATGTGAGTCCCCTACCGTCGTCTTTCTATAGAGCATATTAACTAGGCGTTGGATAAAATATGAGCATTGTTAGTTTATGCAAATTTGCAAATATTAAGATTTAGCTCATTACTATGTTTCTTCTGTTCATATTATTATTAAACTCCCTATTCATCAAATGAATATGATTTGAGAGTGTTGGTTTTGCTTACTTTGCCACTTACTTTACTAGGCAAAAGATTGAGACTAAGAGCATGGCCGGACATTTACACTTCTTGGGGCACTTAAAAAAAAATTGATGAGGATCTCTTGAAAAGGAAAAAAAAAAGGATGAGGTCTCTCGATGTCTCAGTTTTTCTTAACTCACTAAATAAAACTTTTCAGGCCCATCCGCAATTCTGTCTCTGGCTCCCATCTTGCAAAATCAGCTCGTCAACTTGTGTTGACGTGGTGCCTTGAAATGCAGCAAAAGAGCACAGGATCTCTGGAAGGCGGTGAAGGTGCAAGTGCAGATGGAGTGTTGTGCTGTGAACATTCGAGAACAGTTTGCCCCGGTGGTGTTGGTGCAAATGGACCTCCAACCGTTCCATGTACAGTAGAAGTGGCATCTGTAGGTGATACTGCAGGTGACAAGAGTTGCAGTAATGGCGGTGATGGAATATCATCTGCTCGTAAAAGTAAGAAGCGAAGATGGAAAAGCAAACAGATCAATGATTGTGAATTAATGGCGTCACGTTCAAATTTACAAGGAACATCATCTGCACATGTCACTGGAGATGATAAGAGTTGCAGTAATGGTCGATCTGATGGACAAGTTGTTGTCGTTCTGGATAACAATCAACGCAGAGATGAATCGACACACCAATTGGTGGTGGATCGGACAGATGATGATAAAAGCAGCATTTATCGTGAACTTCGGAAGCGTATAAAGATGTTTAAACGAAATAAAGGGGGTATAGTCCCCAATGTCAATGTAGATGGATTATCTTGCAATATGAATTTGAAAAAAGGAATTTGTGCTGATGAGACTCCATGTGAGAAAACCATAGCAGCAGATGAATTGAGGACACAAGCTGTTGGTGTTCCAGATAACAATCAAGGTGGAGATGAATCAACACACCAATTGCAGGATCAAACAGCTGGTGATAAAAGGAGCACTGATGGTGGATCTGGTAAGCGTAAACAGAACAATGATTGTGAATTCTCTGATCACTCTTTGGGTGCAAATGGAATGGTGTCACGTTCAAATTTACAAGGAACATCATCTGCACATGTCACTGGAGATGATAAGAGTTACAGTAATGGTCGATCTGATGAACAAGCTGTTGTCGTTCCAGATAACAATCAACGCAGAGATGAATCGACACACCATTTGGTGGTGGATCGGACAGATGGTGATAAAAGCAGCATTTATGGTGAACTTCGGAAGCGTATAAAGAAGTTTAAACGGAACAAAGGCAGTATAGTCCCCAATGTCCATGTAGATGGATTATCTTGCAATATGAATTTGAAAAAAGGAATTTGTGCTGATGAGACTCCATGTGAGAAAACCATAGCAGCAGATGAATTGAGGACACAAGCTGTTGGTGTTCCAGATAACAATCAAGGTGGAGATGAATCAACACACCAATTGCAGGATCAAACAGCTGGTGATAAAAGCAGCACTGATGGTGGATCTGGTAAGCGTAAACAGGACAATGATTGTGAATTCTCTGATCACTCTTTGGGTGCAAATGGAATGGCGTCACGTTCAAATTTACAAGGAACATCATCTGAACATGTCACTGGAGATGATAAGAGTTTCAGTAATGGTCGATTTGATGAACAAGCTGTTGTCGTTCCGGATAACAATCAACGCGGAGATGAATCGACACACCAATTGGTGGTGGATCAGACAGATGGTGATAAAAGGAGCATTTATGGTGAACTTCGGAAGCGTATAAAGAAGTCTAAACGGAGCAAAGGGAGTATAGTCCCCAATGTCCACATAGATGGATTATCTTGCAATATGAGTTTGAAAAAAGGAATTTGTGCTGATAAGACTCCATGTGAGAAAACCATAGCAGCAGATGAATCGAGGACACAAGCTGTTGGTGTTCCAGATAACAATCAAGGTGGAGATGAATCAACACACCAATTGCAGGATCAAACAGCTGGTGATAAAAGCAGTACTGATGGTGGATCTGGTAAGCGTAAAACGAAACAGAGACGTAAAAAAGGCAATAAGTTAATTCCCAATGAGGATGGAGGTACAGTTGGATTATCTTCCAATTTTAATTTAGAGAAAGGAATTTGTGCTGAGGGTCAAGGTGAGAAAACCATAGTAGCTGAATTAAGTAAACAAGCCGTTGGTGTTCAAGGTAAAGAGGAATTGGCATGCCAATTGCTGGTGGATCAAACAGCTGATGATAAAAGCATCGTCCATGAAGGTAAGGATGGAATATCTTGCCATGTGGATTTGGACAAAGGAATTTTTGCAAAGGGGGCGCATCGTGGAAAAACCATAGCAGCAGTTGTTACGAGAAAACAAGTTGGTGTTCCAGATAAAAATCAAGGTGGAGATGAATTGACATACCAATTGCAGATCAATCAAAAAGCTGGTGGTGAAAGCAGCATTGATGGTGGATCGAGGAAACGAAAACAAGAACAAAGACAGAAGAGAGGGACTGCCATTCCAGATGAGTACGTGGGGCTGGATGGATTGGCTTGCTGTTCGAATTTGGTAGAGACAGTTTGTGCAAGTGGGCATGAAGGTGATAAAAAAAAAGTTTGTGGCAAATCATTGGGACCGAAACAGGGACAGGAAAAACGTAATGTTATACCAGACAACATTGTTGGAGGCATAGAATCAACATTTTCAACTTTGAGGGAAGCCGTCTATGCGACTCCGACTGAAACTAAAGGAAACTGATGGATGGCCATGTGGGTGAAGATGGATTTGGCGTGCCATTTAAACCCCAAGGAGATGGTTCTTGTTAACGAGTCTGCAGATGATGAAAATAGCCAAACTAAGAAACGGAGACGTAAGAGAGGAAAGGGCAAAGGAAAGGGAAAACTAGTTGAAGACCCTGATAACTGCTTTACCAGCCTGGATAATAATGCAGTCCGGTGCAATTCAAATACCAGAGACTGCGGTTCGTGCCAGTGTAACTGGAGGTGATAAAAGTTCCTTTGAGTTGGAGGTCATGTTTCAACATAAAAGTCAATTAGAAGAGAGTTCAGGACCAAAAATTTTGTTTCACTATATTCCTAGTTATGCAGCTGAAAATTTTTGTTTTCTTGTTTTTTTTGTTTTTGTTTTTTTTTTCCTCCCTCCCCGCTAAAATTCAGGTACTCAACAGAGGGCTGTACTTGATATAGTTTGTTCTGAGGGTGACTTTTAAAAAGATGTCACCACAAGCTTTGGCTGCTTGAGTTTCTATTTGTTTACCTCGTAATTCATTTTGATTTTCATCTACGAATGTGCTTTGTATTGGGGAAAGTCACCTGCTTGTACTTTATTGAGGGTTGCCCAATCCTTGTGCTTATTCTTGTTTTGGTTATGGAAACATTCTAGTTATATTTGTTGTTTTTCTGCTTAATGTGATTAAAAGTTTTAAGGTCATTCACAAAAACGACTTGTCGCTTGTTCTTTTGATTTTGTGTCGATTTTACTTTCATGTCGTTCAGCGAAAACGTTTTTATCATTTGAATATTCCAGGTTTTCTATACTCTCGGTGAAAATTTTACGGTTTTCACACATGAAAATTGCAAACAATATTCATTTATTGAATTGCAAATGTAGTTTAAGTCGTCGTTCACGTTCGTTAACTTGTGCTCTTAATCACTAAAAACGGCAGTCGTATTTAATATTTTGCAGTCGGCCTTCTAAATCTTGATCCTTTAAAGGCTCAAGCAATAAACCACGTCTCACATGTATTCGCAGACTCTGTACTTCAAAACTTGCTGTCGTTTCTTTTTCCCTCTTGAAAACGACGAGCCGTCAATTGCAGTTCACAATCTTTACCGTTCGTCCTGGAATCACTCATCGTATTATGCGCCCGTTTAGCATAGGCCTCGCTTTTAGCTTTTAGCCTTTTTTATTTTTATTTTTATTTTTATTATAAGTTACGGCAGAGCGGATCAGGATGTTAAATCTTGTTTTTGTGCAGCAGATTCTAAAAACTGTAGCAGCAGAAAGCTGTCACCAGTTGTTTTTATACAGCTGTTTTTGTTGTTAGTGTCTAAATTTATTAAAATAATCTTGATAATAAAATAATTTTTTATCTACCTAATTTATTTTTCATACTAAATTTAAAATATATGCTTTTAAATATTTATTTAAAAATAAAAATTATTTTATAAATATACTATGTTAAAATTTATTCAAATATATTTTTTATACTAATCAATGTTTAAAAAGAACAACAATAAATACTACATTTAACAATTTATATTTTAGAAAATATTAAATGATAAGTTAAAATCACATAAATTTTTTAGTACTATGGTTTAAAAATATTATGAATATTGATTTTATAAATAGATGAAACTAACAATAATATGTGTGTTAAAACATGTCTATTTTAGTCACTATATCTTTACAGTAATTTAATAAATAATTTATCAAACACATACATTTTTACTTCTGCTATTCACAATAACTTTGAAAAAAAACATTTACTAAATATTTACATACTTCTTCTGATCACAGTAATTTCTAACTAATAATACAGTATTAATACAAACTTTTAATAGCACATCAAGCTGGCTCTTAGAGTCTTATGTCGTCATCGTCATGTTCTGTTTATGCATTTTAGTATAAACTAACGACATGTCGTTTAAGGAAAAATTTTGTCGTTTCGTTTTCACCGAGAAACGACATTTTGTCCTCTATCCAACTTCTGAGGAATATTTTTCCTTTTCTTTTTTTTTTTAAAAAAAAAAAGAGGGAAAATTGCCGTGGATGATTCTCTTTAAGTAGATGATGATAATGATGATCAAGTTCCTAACTTTACCACGAAATTAATCTTTTACCTTCTCCTAACTTTACCACGAAATTAATCTTTTACCTCCCCCAAAAAAAAAAAAAAAAAAAAAGCCATGCCTGTCACCGGCGGCGGCGACGCCAACTTCGAGGTCGGAGCGGAGGTCGAGGTAAGCACCCGCGGCGCGCTTTTCCCGGCGACGATCATCGGGAAGGGCTCCCGCGCGACAATTTTCACGGTGGAATACAAAACGCTGAAAGCCAGAAGCACCACTGGGAGAAACAAGCGCAAGGCTTTGAAGGAGGAAGTGGATATGGCAGTTCTGAGGCCGTCGCCGCCGCGAGAGAGAAGCAGCTACGCTTTCGAGCCCGGCGACGAGGTCGACGCCTTCTATAATGACGGGTGGAGAGAGGGAGTGATTGCCATCACCTCGGCGGGTTCTTCGAAATTCTCGGTTTACTTGCGAGATTTGAAGAGGCAATTGGACTTTGAGTGTCCGGAGTTGAGACTTCACAGAGAGTGGGTTAGCGGAAAGTGGGTCCCTCCTTTGGAAGAGACGGTAAGTATTCTTCTTTCTTAAGTTAACTATACTTCGAATTTTTTGTTATAATATTTTCTCTCAGTAAAATTTTAAATTTCTGTTCAATACCTATGAACTAAACGATAAATCGTTTTTGTGAGTTCGTGTTTTTCAATTTGTTTAAGCAAAGGTAAGGTCCAAGCTTTTCCTATAATGCTTGAATATTTTGTCCTTTTTGTGGTTGAATTTATTGTTTAGGGTTTGGTTTTTGGCTTCTTGTTGGTGATTTTATTTATTGTATCATGGGTATGAAGTTTCGAGCTTTATTCATATATCTGCTCAACAGTTTTAAGGCCGTTTATGAAAACGACATGTCGTTTTTTCTTTTGGGATTGTCTCTATTTTAGTTTTATGTCGTTTGTTCTTTCTTGGGTTCTGTTTTACTGTATCATACGATGGTGTTATGTGCTCTGGTCTTTCAATGTGTTGAAGCAAAGGTCCTAGCTTTATCTATAATATTTGGATATTTTGTCTTTTTTGGGGGTTGAATTTTTTGTTTAAGGTTTTGGTTTTGGGATTGTCGTTTGTGATTTATTGGATCATGACTCGGTACACGGGATGGAACCTAGCAGTTCTGAAGATCATGTGAAAATATAGCAGAAAGGGATATGCATGAAATAATCATTTATTTATTTTTCTTTCTTGTTTTAGGATCTTTTGTCAGTTCCTTTATCTTCATCTTGTTTGACTCGTATGAATGAGTATCTGAGCATTCAAAATTTGCGGTCGCAGATTGTCTCAGCTTCTAAAGAAGCAAAAGCTATAAAGCAAGAGGAACTAAGTGAAGGATCACTGGTTGAGGTTCGCATCGATGAAGAAGGATTTCGAGGTTCTTGGTATGCTGCAAAAGTTGTCAAAGTAGCGGGTCAAGACAAGTATTTGGTACAGTTCAAGGGGCTAAGAATAGATGGTGATAAAGAGTTTCTGAAAGAGAAGGTTGATAAACAGAATATAAGACCTTATCCTCCGGAAGCTATTATTGTTGATGGTTTCGACTTGAACGAAAAAGTTGACGCTTTCCTTAATGACGGGTGGTGGGAAGGTGTGATTTGCAAGATCCTTAAGGGAGGAAGGTACAAAGTTTACTTTAAGGAAAGTGATGAAGAACTGGTGTTTGAACACTGTGATTTAAGACCCCATCAAGATTGGATTAATGAAACTTGGGTTATGGCTTCTCAGGTATTTGTGACTTCAAAATACCTTTTATTTTTGTTTTTGCCTTTGTTTTCTTACGTTCATTTTTTTGGCTCTATCATATGTACGAGAAACTTTATGTATTGGAGTTGATTAGATATTATGCTTTTATGGTTTGTGGTATAAAATTATCCTTTTCTTGAATATACAAGATAAAAACTTGGCTTTGTAATACTGAACCTGTGAACTACAATTATAAGTCACGGTCAGGAGATATGTGGCGCCAGCTACAGATAAGAAAACTCTACAGTTTTGCCTTGACTGAATTCCAATGTCTGTTTTCTGTTATATAGCATGGTTACATAGATTATTGATGTTGCTGATTTTTGTAATCTAATTTTCTGTGCTAATCAAGGAAATTTTTTGCAGCGCTTGAACAAAATGTAGAGAGCATTTGCAGCATTGGATAAAGTATATCATACGTTCTTTTGTAGAGTTTTTGGCCAGAAGCTCTTCGTCGGTGTTTCATTCCGTCAACTTGTTCATATTTTTGGAATCGTTATATTTGTTAATAGCAAAGATTTATTGTAAATCAGTTGTTTCCCCGTGGAATGATGTTGGAAAAAGAACACTCAAACAGTTCAATTTTTTATGTTCTATCATTTCATTGTCAAAATGAGGACAGTCAACAGTTTAAATACTGTCATCCATTTCTAATTAATCATTGAATGTATTTTTTGAGATCTCGAGTAGATTTTCATGGTGGATACCAGGACTTATTACATCCCTTAGCCTTCTTACCTTTCAAAATTTCAGATTCACGTTGGAGGAATATGCAAATATCATTCCATCTACATTCTGTAAATTGGATTTGACTCAACAATCCAAATACATTACCTGCTTGGGCAAATGCATCAACCCCCACAAGAATCAAACTTATTCACTAGGATTTTACTTCTTCAAGCTTCCATCAAGATTTAAAAGACATTTTACAGGGAATTTATCTTTTAATTACCTTTCACAAGAACTATAAAGTTTTAAAAGATTCCCTTGATCCAATTCATATTTAGCAGGCCTTACTGGTGTCCAATCTTTAGAGTAAAACACAAACTATATCCAGGTCACAGAAAGCCCCAAACAGGCAGAAACGAGATACAAAAAGCAAAAAACTCAAGATCGAAATGAAGTTCCAATTGAACAAAAAACAGTGAAACCACAACCATTTAAGATTCCTCAACTGACATAACAAACAATTAAGATTAATGAAATTTAAACAGGTCCAGTAAACAGAGTCTGCAACCGAAATGCAAAATTTGCTAAACAAAATAGTTTTAAAAAGCTGCCTAATAGGTCCAAAATTCTCTACTTCTTATCTTCCTTCTCAGCCTCTGCTGCCTTCTTCAGCCTAGCACCCAAATGGCGTTTGTTTGTGCGCTCTAGTCTAAGCTTGTCATATGCCTTGAATGATTTCAACTCATTAGTAACCTTGACAAGCTCAACAGTTGGCTTCTCGCGCGTAATAGGCAAGAACTCTCCCTGGACCTGGGTGGCATTGGCCAGTTCCTCTGGAGCAGAATCACCAGCCTAAAGCAAAATGATCAATGATTAGACAGCCCACACAAAGGAAAAAGGTCATTGAATTGGATCAAACTCAGAACAATACAATCAACTATCTTTACCTTGAATTTGCGTGCACGTCTTGGGAAGACAACCAACTTGGCCTTGTAAGTCTTCAGCCTTTGAATATTAGCTTGAAGGCTCTCCAAAGATCGGTTCTTACGGCGATGGTCAACAGATATGCCAATGGTTGGTGCAAGCTTCTTTGGGATTCCAGCTGCCTGAAAGATGAACATTAAGCACCAATGTAAGAAGCTACTTGCAAATTGAATCAATCAACAAATCAGAAATATTATTCAGACAATATGAATACAGGCCTTCTAGTATTTGATTACAATATTGCATGAGCAAGAATGGCCAACAATCATAACTTACAGACACACACAGACATGAAATCCATTAAAATTTCAAAAACAAACGACGAAATATAATTAAGAAACTTAACACCGTGAAAGAGACATTTCAAATGGAATTCTTAATATAAGATCAGACATATAGCAACAACCGACCTTCAACTCCTCCAGGGAAAAGCCCCTGCCAGCCCTAAGTTTCATGTTGTATTTCAATGTCTGTCCATGAACAACTGGACGAAGAGGTCCAGCAGTGGGTCGGGGGAAAATCTTCACAGCCTTCTTCTGACGAGCTGGTAACAATTAAAAAAAAAAAGTGTTACCAAAGAAGCCCAACCCAAAAACATTTCATTTCAACAAGTAGATTTATACAAATGAATGAACTAGTACATGACGATTTCTTAAGTGCACCACCGTCACAACGTAACAATTAATTCTGCAAGCAGAACATCTTCAAAAGAGGATGAGGAAGTCACTCACCGATTCTTCTTCTAGTCTTCCTAGCTGGCTGATTGAACCATGTCTTCACATAGTTCTGCCAATGCTTCTTGAAATGGCCATTAGGGATAACATTGTTATGCTTAACCATGGCTTACCTGCAAAATACTGCACGAACGAAAATAAAACCGACATTAGTTAAGCTTCATTTTGCATTACAGGAGGCATCAATTGAACTAGTACGAACACAAGGATGGGATTTGAATGCAACAGAAGCCTTCTAATATCCTAATCCAGTGATACAACTAGATACGTCTGCTCTCCAAAAAACATTAATGCTTATTAACAGCAAGTTATACAGACAGATGCTATAAAATCCGAATTTTTCATCAAGTATTGATGTATCATTTCATAAAGAATCCAAATTCTCGATAATTGATGTTTCACTAAGCAATAAAATCGGGCACTACGGTGTAACCCCACAAAAAATCTGAAGTCAACAAGTAATAAAACTCCGTTCAAAGAATTAAGCAAAAGAAAATCACATATAACAACATCAAACTCCGACTGAACAGAAGAACATAATTTAGATCATCATCAATATCAAAGGAGACCTAAAATCCTAAATCTAAAATTTCCATCGAACTTTCAACTCAGCCAAACAGAAAATAAGCAGAAACAACAAACAAAAATCCTGTAACATTTCTCCATAAACATTATTAACCACTTCGCAAATACGAGAAAACATACACCAAATTAAAGTATAACAGATCCACAAAGAGTATGAAAAGAAAGCACTTGTTTAGAACCAGAGAGAGAAATCGCAAGAAATGGAAATGGATACCAGAATCTGGAAAATTTCCGTTCAATGTTTTCGCGTTTTTTAGTTTCGTTAAGTTTTTTGTTTAGGGTTTAGAAGCTTTAACATAAATGTAATGGAAGGTGAAAGGAGACTTACAGGTCGCGGCGCAGAACTAATGGAAGAAGATAAACCCTAAACGAACCCCGTCGCCTTATCATTCGACTGAAAATACATATATATAGTACAAACCCTAGTTTTCCTTTTATTGGGCCGTAATATTGGACGGGCCTTCAAACGAGAGTCTACAAAATGATCTGGGCCGTTCTTTCTAAGAAAAAAAATTTGAAAAAACTGGAGAATGTAGCAAGTCTAGAGTTTTATTATTCTTGATAAATATTTTTTTATTAGTATAATTATTTGATTAAAAAAATTATGAATTAAGAATAAAAAATAAAAATTTTGACTCATATATTTTTAATGGGTATTTATCAAGATTACCCTTTTATTTACCATTTTCTTGTTCTATTTTATGGCTATCAAGAATACTATAATGTTTTCTTGTTCTATTTTATGGCTATCAAGAATACTATAATGTTTTCTTGTTCTATTTTATGGCTATCAAGAATACTATAATGTTTTCTTGTTCTATTTTATGGCTATCAAGAATACTATAATGTTTTAGATTGAGTAATATTAAGAACACCAACTTAAATATTAATTTTTGAAGCAAATTGCACTGTTACACGTAAATAATTCATCTTTTCCATAACATGCTCTGAAATTTTTATTTTGACAAACTATACCTTAAACTTTAAAATCAGTTGCAATTAAAATCATATAGCTAATAACATTATCAAAATGACAGTTTGAGACACAAGATTTGTACGTAACATAGTTTGAAAAGTGACAATCTTGATCTTTCATATGTGAATTACATGTCTTAAACTGTCAATTTGATAATATTCGTTACCTATTAGACCTCAATTGCAATTGTTTTTAATGTTTAGGATGCAATTTGCCAAAATTAAAAGTTTAAAGTGTATTATGCAAAAAATAAATAATTTAAGGTGCAACATGCAATTTATCCCAACTTTTATATACCAACTTTTACATTTCCAGTGCGTTGTGCCACTACTTGTATCGCACCTAAGCGCTCTAAATTCGAGATTTTGTGTTGTGAGGCTCGTTTTCACCTCCACTAATTCCAATTTAAACTTTTTAATGTGCCTAATTGAATTTTTTTAATTAGTTTACTCTAGCTATTTTTTTTTTTTTTTCAAATTGGTGCCTTCTTGAATATTTTTTCATACAATCTTCTATCATAACCTAAAAAGATAACCTATTATAAATATTTTCTCAAACGTGTCCCTAATTAAGCATTTTTTTTTAAGCAACCCTCTCAATTACTATTTTCTCATAAATATCTTTTCTCTAATTTACTCTTGTTAAAGTAATAAAAACCTTTTTTAAAAAAAAAAAAAAATTAAACTATTCAAAATTTTAATTTGCGTATCAAAAACTTCAATAAGTAGATCAATATGTACATGTGTAAAATGTTCTTCCAACTAGTTAGTAGTACTAAGCATTGAAAGTATTAACATTTATAACAGTTTTCAAACTTTCAATTTACGCTCCCTGAAATAAAATTATGGCTTCGCCATTGTACACCCTAAAAATTTATAGATGTCCCTACTAAGTAATATTCTTCTAAGAAAAATTTAAAATTCTATTCTTTTAACCCTTTCATACCCCACCTAATTTTAGTCTTAATTTGATTTGTAAAATAATACAATCTCTTTGAACTATTACTGTCATATTTCCTTTTTAAAAACATTGCAAGTTCAATTACTTTTATTTATTAATTGTCTTCTTATTCTTCTTTTTTGTTTTTGAATAAAGTCTCCATAACACAAAAACAACAAGATGCAATTGAAAAAAAATAATAATAAAAAAACCATAGGTACAATGATATTGTTGCATATAAAAGCTCAAGGGCTGTCACATATTCACATAAGTATATTTACATATATTGTTTTTGTTTTGTTTTTTTGTATTGTTTTTTTGTTTTTTCAATTGGAACCTCCGGTTGGGAGGGAGAGAAGTTAGGGACGTTTATTAACACTTTTGCCCTCAACCTCTCCCTCGAACTTTTACGTTTGGTACTTTAACCTCACGACTTGCAAAATTCTTACAATCTATCCCATTTTTTCTATGATCGTTTGATTAACAAACATGCAAAGTCAAGAACCACATCACGTGAGGGATGAAAAACACATCTCTAATAAAAATTTCGCAAATCTCAATTCAAACTTAATATGTTAAGCAATTAATTGACGAAGACAAGTCTTTCATCTAGCTTCAAGTCTTCCATTTTTGTTTTTCTCTGGATTTTTTGTTTTTAAATATCACGCAACTTGTTCATAAACTTATTCTCTTGAACATCACTTTATATCACTTCTATGAGGTTGGTATTTATAGAACACAGTAACGCTTCTCTCATAAAAGTAAATAAATTACTATTTTATGGCTATAAAATGCTAAAAGTGTTTATTCGGTTCTTTCTTGTCCTTGATCTTCTTCCCTTAGAATGCGCCAATATAACAGTTAAGAAAATTGAGGAGGATTCATTGCGTCTCTCCTAGTACATAATGGCCACTTGATCAATCTATACATATATATTCGAGTTTAGAATTCGAGTTGAGATGTGATTTTATGTGAGAGCTTTTTACTGTAGTAAAAAAGTTAGATGTGACTGTTTGTGAGAGCTTTTTACTGTAACA
This sequence comes from Morus notabilis, assembly GCF_000414095.1. Lineage (NCBI taxonomy): Eukaryota > Viridiplantae > Streptophyta > Magnoliopsida > Rosales > Moraceae > Morus > Morus notabilis. The sequence continues at coordinate 67,911 of NW_010361038.1, read as the reverse complement.
AAACTCGAATTCTAAACTCGAATCAGCAAAACGAACGAGACCCAAATTCGTAGGGAGAGAATAAAAAAAAGGAAACTTCTGTCTAGTCTAGTCTAGTCAATAAAAAAAAGGAAAGTACTTGTTCAACCAGAACTCAAAAGTCCTCAACAACGACAGCGCTTGGAGTGCAGTTAACTGTTCCTGCAAAGGTTGTTAAATTGCGTTAAATCCCTCTTTAAATGAAAGAAATATATATACAATATATATAGACAAATATTTACGTTTTCAAATAGGAGGTTGCCAATCGATATAGAAATTTAATAATATAGCGTTATGAGATGTTAATCTCATTAATTGTTATACAGTTTTTAAGTTAATTACTTAATTTATTATAACTGTTTGATTAAAATTTCACGATTAAAATAATAATATCTATCGATGAGTAAATATTAAAGTAAGTATTAAAACCACATATATAGGCAAAATCTTGAATCCAGCGACTTTGTTTTGTATGTATGTGTAATATCGTTCGTTTGTACGTATAATTTTTTCATATACCCGTAAACACCCAATGTTACATGTGTTGAAATATATTTATTAAATGTTATACATTAAAACAAACTGAGTGTTACACACACGAATAATATTACACAAACATATAGAGAAAAAATTACACGCGCATGACCGGTCTAGGTGCCGGACTTAAAAGACAATTCTTATATATATATATTTATTTGTGGCAAGTTGTTTTTATTTTATTTTATTTTTAATTTTTTAGGGACCTAGAATGAGCTGCGTTTGGCTATATATATGCCCCTTGCCGCATAGCCATGTTGCCACTGCAGTCCTCGATTAACAACAATTGGTGCCAAACTGAAACAATCGCAAAGGAAACTTGTTTTTGAGAAAGAGAGTCGAGAAAGATGGGGTTGTTTTCCAACAAGGTTGATAGGAGGATTCTCAAACCGGGAGACCACATTTATACCTATAGAACGTTGCACTCTTATTCCCACCACGGTATACATACATACATACATACATATGTATAACTTTGTTTTTTTGTTAAACCCTAACGTATAAAGGTAGGATTTTTTACTTATTTTTTCTTTCTATTTAAGTGGCAAAACGGAAGCAAAATAAAGCTATTCCAAAGAAGCTCTATATCTTCGATATTTTGAGTTTTTATACAAATGCGCATATCTTAAATAATACAAAAATATCATTTGTGTGATCGTATTAATTAGTAATTATTATCATCTCTTTATTAATTAATTTCTCCTCACATTTAACTTATGAATCGTGAAAATTTTGTTAAGATCGTTATTATACAAAATATATCTTCCTATATAGTTCCTTAATTACTTGAGCATCTGATATCTTGCACTGCAAAATCATAATTAAGTACTTGATGAGTAAGTTGTTAACAAACTTCAACAAAGAGCTAATAGTGCTTAATTATATTAGGAAATATGATTTGCTCTCATCTACGGCAGGAATATATGTGGAAGAGAACAGGGTGATCCATTTCACCAGAACAACGGATCTCCCCGGGGAATCAAGTATACGCTGCAACATCTGCGACTACCACGGGAGTACACAAAGAGGGGTGGTGAAAACATGTATCGATTGCTTCCTGGGAGGCCACGAGCTCTATCGTTTTGAGTACAACGTTTCCAAGGCCCACTTCTGTACAAAAAACTTAGGAACATGCAGCGTGGGATCCTCCGACGCGCCCAATGTCGTCGTCCAACGAGCCATTGAGATGCTAGCGGGCAGAGGGTTCAGCGACTACGACCTCTTGAACAACAACTGCGAGTCTTTTGCTGTTTACTGCACCACAGGCAAAGCTGTGAGCAGCCAGGGTTTAGGTTTCAAACACAGGGCTGAAATTGCCGCGAAAATGTTTACTTCAAAGCCTTTAACCTTAGGCAACATTGCAAGCACTTTTAACGAACTGGCGTTTGCCCATAAGATTGACGCGATCGAAGCAACAAACGCTTCCTCATCGTCGGAGAAGTATAAAGACAACAAATAGAATGATCAAATTGTTAATTAAGATCAGGACTACTTCGTGCAAATAAATAAATAAAAGCAAATTACTTGTTGGGAGCAAGTAATAAGCTACCCCTTTAAATATAATTTGTATGTAGTTAGCTACAATTTCTTTCATCATCGTCAGTACCTTCGAGTCAGTGTATGTACTATCTAATCAATAATGTAAAAAAAAAAATTAGTTAATTGATCGACTATATATATATATATATTGTCATGTACTTTTACGTGTCTAGAAATCAAAGCAACGTTACCCTTATATTTTACTTCTTTCGTTTCTACGTTTTCTTTATTGAAAATTCTTTCATTATTAGTATTTACTTTCTTTTTTTAACTAGTACATGTACGTGACAATTTGTTTAAGGTTAGTAATCTGTGTATAAACAAGTTACACTGCCAGTATTTCTTCTACACAAGTGTACATATTATTATATATATAGACGTACCAGAAAATTTCTAAAAGGATAGTATATATAAAAACAATAATATAATGATGCTTATATGTATCTATTACAAATGATTCAGTCACATTTTATTGATGCAATGATTTTATTTTATTTTATTTTTTTCCATTTTCTTCTCAAAACCTTTTACTTTTTTTTATCATGTGGGAATTAGAATTAATTCCAGTTTATCTACTTCTATCCATGTGGGGAGGAAAGAAACGTTTGTATTCAGCTACAAAATTTATTTTGTACACTGCAGGAAGTTCCGCCTTTTTATTAATGGGAATTCTAGGTATTTGTTTATCTGGTTTTGAATTAGAATGTGTACGTAAAGCGGTAGAAAGTTATCAGAAAACTGAGCATGCATTTTATTTGACAAATTCAAACTATTGTTCAAAACCTTTTTACTACAATATTCTCTCTCATAAAATTTAACTTTCTATTCAAACTTTTGAATCAAATGAGCCCTAATTAAACTTAGGACTTAAGATGGATTTCTTATTGAGTTCTGATTAGTACTATATTTAACATATGCATTTTAACACAAGATTATTAACCCAAAATCCAAAAAGGTATTAGATCGAAACAAAAAATTGGAGGAGGGAAAGTACTCCCATATAGTCCTAAGATATTAAGTAGTTATTAGTTGATGAAGACGAGCCTTTCCCTTTCATGTAGCTCCAAGTCTCCCATTTTTGTTTTTCTCTCGATTTTGTTTTTGTTTTTAAATGTCACGCAACTTGTTCATAAACTTATTCTCTTGAACATCACTTTCAATTCATATTAGCATGTTAATAGTTGACCGCTATTGGGCCGCATATTGACTTCAATGAGGTTGGTATTAATAGAACATTACCGCTTCTGTCGTAAAGTTTATAAATTACTATTTTATGACTAAAAAATGCTAAAAGTGTTTATTCGGTTCTCTCTTGTCCTTAATCTTCTTCCCTTAGACAGTTATGAAAATTGAGGAGGATTCATGGCCACTTGATCAATCATTACATATATTAATTATCCAAGTGTATATTATAATATTGTTATTATATGCTAAAAGACACTTTTGGACTAATTCATCTCCTAGAGAAAGCACATTTCAAAACAAGAAAGTTGATATATATGCAAGTAATCAATTCACCACATTGTATATATAGTATACATGCAGTTGCTCGTTCTACTGGTATGTGTGTGTGTGTATATATTTATATATATATATATATAAGTAGTCTCCGTAAATTCTAGAACGTAATTACACAAAGGACATTTGTTATATGTCCTTGTCTTGTGTGTATTTATATGCATACGTACGGTTGGCTAGGTCAAATTGGAACTCGACCAATGAGAGTACTGTCAAACGCAGTACCTAATGTCCAAATTGGTAGAGAGAGAGAATATTCGTTTTGCCTCTACCCCAAAACCTTTAAATAATTAACCTTACATGTTTAAATACGGTTTCGAATATCATGAGTTCAAATTTATAATTTTAATTTAGAATTCAAATTTTGTTGGTGAAACTTTTTTGATTAAATTTTTTATGAGAGAAAACACTAAAACATAATCAAAATCATGAGGATTAAATTTGTGAATCAAACGGGCTTTAATTTTTTTTTTGAAAGTTTCTTCATCTTGAGCGGCTGTTACTCATCATGCACAATACTTCTTTAAAGGGATATGCGCGTACGACGGTCAAGTACATGCCGTGATTAAAAAGCCTTCCATAAGATGGTCTCTTTGTAACCGGAATTTAAGATGAAGGGCAAAAAGAAAAATAGAAGGCAATTTAACAAATGAATTGATATAAAAGTTGGGATTTTAGGGAAAATAATAAGCCTATATTTAAGCCATCAGGCTAACAAAACGAGACTAATAATAAACAAAGTAAATAAAGCTAGTGAATAGAGTATAAATTACAGTGATAAATCAATTGCTGCAACTTTAGCTTTTACTGGATATCAAAAGCAAATTCTCTGAGAAACAATGCAAATCAACACAAATCAGCGTCAAACAAGTTGTTGGAAAATGGCATATTTTTATGAAATAGTTCATGAGTTTGCTGCTCTAGAAATCTGGTTTGCTTAGTTACCAGATTTCGATCTTGCTTAGTTCATTCTAGTACTCTTACGTGCTGCATCTGAAACCGAGATATCATATAATACGCATAGCATCGACACATTTACACCTGCATCTGTTATGTTCTAGTTGACTATAGCTAATCAATGAGATAGATTGGCAATTTTTTCAAACTGAAGACATATTTTAAGCAAAAAGTCTTAAAAATGGTTTTTTGTGTGTAATTATTTCTTCAAAGAAAGGTCTAAATGTGAGAATCCAAGAAATACGTTCTTGAGGCTGATCTAGGTAATTGAAGAAAAAATTAGTGAATTCACCATTTGAGTGTATTGTTCTAAAATTTTTACCTTTTATTCTTGATTAATATCATTTTAGCTAATATAATTCTTTGATTAAATGATATTAATTAAGAATAATAGGTGAAAATCTAAGACCCATATATTCTAAAGAGTATTTGTCTTCTTTTCCTTCCATAAAATATTTTAGAGTGTGAATTATGCCAAGGACCACTTATATTCCAATGACAGATATAAATAATCGAATATAAAGCATCTCATTTACAAAGAATATTAAGGTTCTAGAAAAATCTACCAATCATATCATCTTGAAGGATAGACATTATGAGAAATAGTGATTTTTCGAATTAGTAAACCCAACAAAAATCTTCACTCACTAAAATATTCTATAGTGATGTCAATTTAAACTTATATACACATTTTTTTTTAAAGCCAAGTTGTTGTTGCTTGCTTAAAAAATTAATACGATACTTGTTTGGCTATAAATAAGACTGTTGATGCGTAGCCCATGCCACCGAGAACTTTTTATTGAGAAAGACGGACAAAGTTGTAGAAGGAGATGGGGTTGCGTTCCAACATAATTGATAGGAGGATGCTCCAACCAGGAGACCACATTTACTGCTATAGAAAGTTGTATTCCTACTCACATTTACTATGGAAAACCCTTTTTTGGCCCTGATTACAATGGTCGGCATATATATATATATATATTATATCCTTTACTTAATCAAATAACCACAATTATATGTAGAATATATATTAATCCCAATTTATATATTTTCGCTCGGACTTAAAAGAGAGAATCCGTTTTTCGGAGGCCGTTTTATTGCCCGCCCCATTTTGTTGCCGGTCTTTTTTTTCTTTTTAGTTTTTCTTTTTTTTTAGTTTCTTTTCTTTTCTTCTTTTTCCTACCTTATATTTTTTTATTCATCTTTTAACCTTTAATTTTTATGTATTTTTGAATATATCTATTTTAAATACTTTTTTTAGTGTTATTTAAAATAATAATATTTTTTTGCTAATTACCCTATTGAACTAATTTTTTATTTTATTTTAAATGTATCTCTACATGAACATCTTTTGCCAATTAGCCTTATAAATTACAGCTTCAGTTGCGAAACATTTCATACAAGCTACTTTCTTAATTTTTTCTTTTGTCTTTTGCTTCATATTTTTTTTCCTGGTTTTGTCTTTATTGCTCTTATCCTTTCATTTTTCTTCCCTTTTTTCCCTGCAATTTGTATTTTTATTGTTTAAATGAGTCACACACATTGTCTTTATCTATTTTTTCTTTTTCCTTCTTTCTTTTCCAGTGATTTGAATAAGTGTTGTTTTAAATATTCACTCGCGTTTTTTATTAGTCCATTGTAAATGCCAATTCATGTTAATTAATTTATGAACCATGATTAATCTCAACGTCATATTTAATTAAAGAATTTAAAATACATCAAAATAGAAAAAAAATAAAAATTAAAGGTACCTAATGACTACATACTTGTATGGTTATTATATCCCCGGAGAAATTGATAAACGAAGACCATTTCAAGTCTTTGTAATATCAAGTAACTCCAAATATACCTTCTATTATTTTCTGTTTTTGTCATTTCTATATCAATCACACTACTTGTCCCTATACTCAGTGTTGGATCTTTAACAGGAGGTGTGGATATGTATATGCCTAGAGCCCCATATCCACATCCTTTTCTCAGTATAATAATATACTATCAACAAGTGGGGGAAAGCAAGATATTTAGAAATATACTATCAACAAGTGGGGGAAAGCAAGATATTTAGAAAAAGAAGAACCTCGAGTGGGAGAGAAATGGGTTTCTTTGCCAACAAGATTGATAAGAGCGAGCTTGAAAAAGGGGATCACATTTACTATGGAAAAGTACTTTTCTTAGGGTTATTTAAAAAAATATATTTTTTTACTTCATATATTTTTTCTCACTTTTGTCTATATTTCTTTTGTCCTTTCATTTTTCTTCCCTTTTTTCCCCGCGATTTGTATAATCATTGTTTAAATGAGTCACACACGTTGTCTTTATCTATTTTATCTCTTTTTTTTCCTTCTTTTTTTTCGGCGATCTGTGCAACCGTTATTTTAAATATTCATTCATGTTTTTAATTAGCCCATTGTAAATGCCAATTGATATGTTAATTAATTCATGAACCATGATTAATCTCAACGTCATATTTAATTAAAGATTTTAAAATACATCAAAATACAAAAAAAAAAAAAAATCAAAATTAAAGGTACCTAACGACTACATACTTGTATGGTTATTATATCCCCTGAGAAATTGATAGACGAAGACCATTTCAAGTCTTTGTAATATCAAGTAACTCCAAATATACCTTCCATTATTTTCTGTTTTTGTCCTTTCTATATCAATCACACTACTCGTCCCTATACTCAGTTTGTTAGTTAACCAGCGTTATCGATCGACATCATGACCCAACTAGAATTCAATGCGTTTTGCCTTCTATTTAACGTTGGCTGGATTCATCACATCATGTCAAATAATAGAAAGTGATAATATATATTGTAATTTTTCTAATTTTTCTCCCCCTATTTCTTATCCAAATTAACATTATTGTCGCTTGTTAAAGAAAAAAAAAAAAAAACCTCGTGGACTAGTATGCGGAAGAAATTTTAGAACCATTCATTCTGTTGACTTCCTGAGTTTCACGCATAATGTTTGAAAAGTTCTCATTATCATTTTTTGAAAGAAGACGTAATTTACAGTGTTGAAGGGAGTTCAATAATTTATCGTTCTTCATGAAAAGAATTTGAAACGAAATATTCTTTAAGCATTTTTTCATATAATATTCTTTCATAAGTAAACCCTAAAAGATGACCTATTATAAATATTTTCTCAAATGTGCCCCCTAATTAAGCATTTTTTTCCAAGCAATCCTCTTAATTACTATTTTCTCATAAATATTTTTTTTTCTCTAATTTACTCTTCTTGAAGTAGTAAAAACCTTTTTTAAAAAAAAAAAAAAGTAAACTATAAATTGCGTATCATAAACTTCAATAAGCATATCAATATGCATGTGTGTAAAATGTTCTTCCAACTAGTTAGTAGTACTAGAATTGAAGGTAATCAACATTTATAACGGTTTTCACGCTTTCAATTTACGCCCCTGAAATAAAATTCTGGCTTCGCCATTGTACCCCCAAAAATTTATAGATGTCCCCACTAATTAATATTCTTCTAACAAAAATTTAAAAAATCTATCCTTTTATTGATTAATGTTCATAATACCTAATTTAACCCTCTCACACCCCACCTAATTGTAGACTGTACAATGATATTGTTGCATATAAAAGCTTAAGGATTATCACATATTCACATAAATATATTTATTCAATATTTTAACGCAAGATTTATGCAAGATTTTAACGCAAGATTTTAACGCAGAATCCAAAGAGGTATTTAGATTGAAAACAAAAAAGTGAAGAAAGAAAGTACTTCCATAGTCCGAAGATATTAAAAAGATACGACATTAATAAGCTTCATGTCTTCCGTTTTTCTTTTTTTTTTTTGAGTCGTCCATTTTTTTCCTCCTTTTTTCTTTTTTGAGTCTTCCCATTTTTTCTCCAAAGTCTATGTCACGCAACTAGTCCGTAAACTTTTTCTCTTGAACATCAGTTTCAATTCATTGTAGCGACTGATAGCTAACTTGAGCCCAGTATTTAAAAGATGAATACCACTTCTGTAGGGCTTGATGTAACAATGTAAAGAGTAATTATATTTACACCCCTAACGGTGGAGGGGAGGTGAGGCTCGAGAGGCATATGCCCCCTTATATTTTTAGTTTTTCAATTTTTACCTATAGATTTTTAAATTTTTCATGTATACCCCTTTATTAAAAAAAAATTTCAAAATATCTCCACTAATTCCAATTTAAATAATTTTTCCAAAAACATCTTTTGCCTATTAGCATCATAAATTACAGCTTCAGTGGTGAAACATTTCATACAAGTTTCTTTCTTAATTTTTTCTTTTGTCGTATTCCTTATCTTTTACTTCATATCTTTTTTCCCGCCTTTTTTTATTTCTTTTATCCTTTCTTTTCCCTTCCCTTTTTTCCCCGTGATTTATATAATCCTTGTTTTAAATGAGTCACACACGTTATCTATTTTATCCTTTTTTCAGTGATTTGTATAATCATTATTTTAAATATTCACTCGCGTTTTTTATTAGTCCATTGTAAATGCCACTTCATATGTTAATTAGTTCATGAACCATGATTAATCTCACCGTCATATTTAATTAAAGATTTTAAAATACATCAAAATAAAAAAAAATCAAAATTAAAGGTACCTATATACTACATACTTGTATGGTTATTATATCCCCTGAGAAATTGATAAATGAAGACCATTTCAAGTCTTTGTAATATCAAGTAACTCCAAATATACCTTCCATTATTTTCTGTTTTTGTCATTTCTATATCAATCACACTACTTGTCCCTATAGCATCGCTTATAAAATAACAAAGACCAAGAGTTCTTCTTAATTAACCATCGTTATCGATCGACATCATGAACCAACTAAAATTCAATGCGTGATCTTGCCTTCTATTTAACGTTGGCTGGATTCATCAGATCATGCCAAATAATAGAAAGTGATAATAAATATTGTAATTGTTCTAATTTTCCTCCTCCCATTTCTTATCCAAATTTTTTTGTTTGTTAAAAAAAAAAAAAAAAAAAAAAAAAAAAAAAAAAAAAACACCTCTTGGACTAGTCTGCGGAAGAGATCAACACGTATCTCAAGAGTTGAGGCAAGTGCTCAGGCGGAAGCAAGAGCCAAGGCGTGCAAAAAATAACGTTGCGTCTTTCCGTAAATTATAACATATATTATCAGGGAGAATGTGCAAATTTTATAATGGGGAATATTTATTTTTATCCTATCAAAAAAATATTATATATATATATATATATTGTTAGGATTTTAGTTGGCAATTTTTAACAACGGTTTTTTAGAAAAATTCAAAAAACAGGTTTGAAAAGATGATGACGTGTATAGCAAATTTGTCTGATCAAAGTATTTGAATTTGAAGATGAAATGATGAGTTCTAGAGAAGATAAGTTGCTGAAAAAAATAACTTCCAAAATACGAAAATTTCCGCATAAGTATCGATAAAAATGTCGATATTTTCATCCTTGGATAGAACTTTGTCGGGGTGGGCGGGGATATGAAGTAGGGAATATAAAATAAAAATAAAAGAAAAGGTGAGTTTTTTTTTTTTTTTTTTTTTAAATTCTCTGGTACGCCTGGTGTACCGGTAGGCCAAGTTTTTTTAACTGTTGAATCTTCGTATTTTTTGACTCAACGTCATATTTAATAAAAGAATTTAAAATACATCAAAATACAAAAAAAAAAAATCAAAATAAAAGGTACCTAATGACTACATACTTGTATGGTTATTATATCCCTTCAATATTGTTTAAACTAAGAATGTGTTCAAAATACCTTCCAACCTCCTAAAGTTCCTTTTGATATTGATAATTTATCATTATGTATGAAACTATATATGTATGATATATGTATTATGTTGACTTTAAGCTATTTTACTTAATTTGTGAACGTGTGCTTAGTATTTAAATAATTGTATTATGTTACCTTACATATTTGTTAAATAATTAGTATTTTGAATGAGAGTTTCATCTAATTAATGCATTATTATCTATTTTAAGGTTTTTAAAGTCTCATTTAAAAATAAAGTGTTTTAGTATGAATTTTTATTTTTTTTACGGCCCTGCTTGCTCATAGTCAACGGCCCTGCTTGCTTCCTTGTTAACTACATTTTACTCGAAAAGAGAAATTTCCCTGAACATATAGATATTTACTGAAATATTTGTGAAAATTTTAAAATATTATGCGATTTTCATGTCGTTACTTCCAAAATACGGAAATTTCCACAAAAATATCAGTAAAAATGTCGATATTTTCATCATTAGATAGAACTTTGTCGGGATGGGTTGGGAAATCAAGATGATGAGGACGACGATGTGCTTAGTATTTATGGTATTATAATCAAAATAAGTTGGGAATATAAAATAAAAGAAAAGGTAAGTGTTTTTTAAAAAAATTCTTTAGTATGCCTGGTGTACTAGTAGGTCAAGTTTTTTTAACCGTTGGATCTACGTACTTGACTATTATGTGATTTTATGCAAATCCTACGGATAGAAAACATGACCTACCGGTATATTAATGTACTGGAGAAAGTTCTTTCTTTTTAGAAAAAAAGATAAGTTAGTTCAAAGTTTGAGGAAATTGTGTGGTTATTAATTATTATGCATTTAAATCAGTTTATTTATCTATTATATTTTCTATATATAACAAAAATTATTAAAAGGCCTTATTATTTAATGGTCCCCTAGATATAAATACTAAAGCACGTTTAATGCACCATAGTGTATTGTATATGATATATGGTGTTGTATTGCATAATTCTTATCTAGGAGTTTGGTTTGTGTTGTATTAAATTATTAAATTACTTTATACAATGTTTGTTTACTCATGATGTATTGCGTATTACTTTATAATTAAATAAAATTTAGGCCTGATCTTAACCAAGGTTCACTTCAGTCCTGATCTTGACCAATATTTGAAGGAGGCGAGGGAAAAGGTGGAGTTGTTTAATATGTTCTTTTTGCAAAGTTTGAAAAGCAAAGTCCTTATTTATATCGCTGATTCGAATTTTATTGATTTGAATTTTTTTTAAAACATGAAATACAATTTAGACTTCTTGTTTTTTAAATATGAATTCAAACAGTGCTCACCGCTTAAACTGAGTTAAATTGAACTAAACTAATGAAACAAACGAGGGCAAAGTTGTGTGTGTTTTTTTTAATTAGGCAAAATTGAAATTTTTGAAAAATGAGGAGTTAAAATGCACTTTTTAAAGAATATAAATCAGACGCCGACCGTGTCAGTCCTAAAATCAGGCACCGAAACCTAACCTCTAGCCCCAGTTTTGAAACTCAACATCCGCCCCCAAATTTTGAGATTTTTTAAATATTTTATACATTTTATATACATCCTTTTTAATTAAATTATACAATACGGTTTAATATATAGATTTTTTTTGGTATTATGAAAATTAGATAATCTTTCTTTCCTTACAGGAGAGAATCCGTTTCTCAGGGGGCCATTTCATTGCAAGCCCCATTTCGTTACCGGTCTCTCTCTCTCTCTCTGTTTTTTTTTTTTTTTTTTTTTTTTTTTTTTTTTTTTCCACCCTTATATTTTTTTATTCATCTTTTAACCTTTGTTCTTTATATATTTTTGAATATATCTCTTTTAAATAATTTTCTTCGGGCTATTTAAAACAATTTTTTTTTCTAATTACCCTGCTGAATTATTATTATTATTTTTAATTTTAAACGTGTCTCTACATAAACATCTTTTACCTATGAGCCTCATATATTACAGCTTTAGTTGCGACACATTTCATACAAGTTACTTTCTTAATTTTTTCTTGTCTTTTCTCCTTGTCTTTTGCTACATATCTTTTTTCCCGCTTTTGTCTTTATTTCTTTTATCCTTTTATTTTTCTCCCTTTTTTAACCTGCAATTTGTATAACCGTTGTTTTAAATGAGTCACATACGTTATCTTTATCTATTTATCTATTTTTTTCCGGCGATTTGTATAACCGTTGTTTTAAATATTCACTCGAGATTTTGATTAGTCCATTGTAAATGCCAATTCATATGTTAATTAATTCATGAACCATGATTAATCTCAACGTCATATTTAATTAAAGATTTTAAAATACATCAATATAAAAAAAATCAAAATTAAAGGTACCTAATGGCTACATACTTGCATGGTTATTATATCCCTCAAGAAATTGATAGACGAAGACCATTTCAAGTCTTTGTAATATCCAGTAGCTCCAAATATACCTTCCATTTTCTGTTTTTGCCATTTCTATATCAATCACACTACTTGTCCCTATAGCATCGACTATAAAATACCAAAGACCAAGAGTTCTTCTTAATTAACCATCGTTATCGATCGACATCATGACCCAACTAAAATTCAATGCGTGATCTTGCCTTCTATTTAACGTTGGCTGGATTCATCAGATCATGTCAAATAATAGAAAGTGATAATACATATTGTAATTGTTCTAATTTTTCTCCTCCGATTTCTTATCCAAACTAACACTATTGTCGCTTGTTAAAAAAAAAAAAAAAAAAAAAAAAAAAAACACCTCTTGGACTAGTCTGCGGAAGAGATGAACACGTATCTCAAGAATTGAGGCAAGTGCTCAGGCGGAAGCAAGAGCCAAGGCGTGCAAAAAATAACGTTACGTCTTTCCATAAATTATAACATATATTATCAGGGAAAATGTGCAAATTTTATAATGGCGAATATTTATTTTTATCCTATTAAAGAAATATTATATATATATATATATATTGTTAGGATTTTAGTTGGCAATTTTTAACAACGGCTTTTTAGGAAAATTCAAAAAACAGGTTTGAAAAGATGATGACGTGTATAGCAAATTTGTCTGATCAAAGTATTTGAATTTTAGGATGAAATGATGAGTTACAGAGAAGATAAGTTGCTGAAAAAAATAACTTCCAAAATATGAAAATTTCCGCATAAGTATCGATAAAAATGTCGATATTTTCATCATTGGATAGAACTTTGTCGGGGGTGGGCAGGGATATGAAGTAGGGAATATAAAATGAAAATAAAAGAAAAGGTGAGTTTTTTTTTTTTTTTTTTTTTTTTTTTTTCCTGTTTTTTTTTTTCCTGAAAAAAGATAGATTAGTTTAAAGTTCGAGGAAATTGTGTGGTTACTAGTTATTATGAATTTATATCAGCTTCTATTATCTTTTCTATATATAATGATGCACCATATTGTATTGTATGTGGTATATATAGTGTTGTATTGTATAATTCTTATGTAGGTGTTTGGTTTGTGTTGTATTAAATTATTATATTACTTTATACAATGTTTGTTTACTCGAGTAATATGTATTACGTATTACTTTGTAATTAGATAAAATTTAGGAGAGCATGTTCAGAACAGGATAATATTGCCACAGAACCGCCCCATATAGACTTCCACACCACGGTCAGTACTATAAACCTCCCTTATATATATATATATATGTATGTATATTACATTATAGTACTATATATTATTTTTTTTTTTTTTTTTTTTTTTTTTTTTTCAGTACTTGTAAATGAATCTCACATGACTCATGACTCTACATGTACCCTGAACCGTTTTCTTTTATTGTTAAGTTGAATTTTGAAAGGAAGTGGCAAGCTATTTACGTTGGCGGCTTCCTTATTCACAAGAGCAAATCCGATTGCCTCGTGAGTTGACGGTCGGAAGAAGGGGGGCTTGAAATTTGGTGAAATTATGGAAAAGGAAACACTCAGAATTAAATGTTAGTTTGGTGAAATTATTGAAAAAGTGGTTATGTTCATATTTCAAAACAGTTAAAGCGGGCTTGAAAGCTCCATCTAACTAAAACATTACACGTTTAGCTAAAAAGTCTAAAGTAGAACAGAATTTGAATAACATAATACGAAGGGATAATTTCAATTTAGTAACCTTTGTTATTGTAAAATTGTCTTTCAATACCACGCGTTTTCAATAATTATAAATTGATATCTCTATCATGTAAAAAGTTAATTTTTGGTACCTTGAGGCCTTTTCTTAAGACAGAAAAAATGTTAAATTTGTCATTATTAGTAATTTTTAATTTTGGTTGACTCGAATTTAATTTTTAAGATTTTTAAAGCCATAAAGGATGTTTGGTTACCGAGATAAGTTTTTTTTTAAAGCCTTTAATAACTAGTAAATTCGGGTAGACAAAATCAAAAAGAGAGTTGCTCTGATAGTCTGTCCTACCGGTAGTCCTAGTTTTTTACTGTTGAATATAGTCAAAATCACATCAGATTAAAAAAAATATGCAGAACATATAAATTCTAATACATATCTGAGGACTGAAAAATAAGAGATTACCGGTAGTCTATTTTTGTAGGGACTACCAGAAAAAATCTAAATCAGAAATTATTAAAAAGGGCAAATTTGATATTTTATGTCCCAAAAAAGGACTTTAGGGTAGTAGAAATCAATTTTTCAAAAGATGGAGGTATTAATTTAAAATTTTAAAAAACATAGGATACTAAAAGATAATTTTACTATAACACATGGTACCAAATTGAAATTATACCTATTGTGAAACATATGAGCTGATTGTGAACCTTTTCTCTACTGGTATGCTCTTCGCCTTGTGCTGTTTGTGTGGTGTATTTGTTTTGTTTGAAGATTTTTTTTGATAGAATGTTTTGTTTGAAGATTGAAACTTCTGGAATATTCTAACTGCTAATTGTTGTTTTAATTCTAGTTAACAAATAATGTTGTTTTACGCTTTATGTCTTTCCATGCTATCAAGATTACCATTGGAATTGATTTTTTGCCAGAAACAACGTACATTGAAGATCGGAGAGTTTGTTTGCAGCTTTGATGGGTTGCTCGTTAAATTTCGTGCCAGGCCCGACACTAGGCTTGTAGGTTTTAAGACCGGATTGGGCCGATCATCTCTTTTAAGATTGGATTAGCCTGACTAAAAATATTAATATCCGGCTGCTTAAATTTTCACCTCTAATCAGAATCCGTGGGCGATTGTTAATAGATACCAAAACGAAGCATATTTGTGTAGACGTACACAATTATTCTTGATGAATTCTAAAGAGGACACCAGTAATATTTTTGAACAGTAAATGAGTAAATATAAAGACAAATTTTTTACAAAAAACAAAATTATATAGACAAATGATGTATAACAAAAAAATATGTTAGGCCTTTTTTTTTTTTTTTTTCGTTTTACCTATTACAGAATTTCCCCAAATAATTTGAGACAAACTTATAGATGCCAATAGATCTATAAGCTCAATACAATTACAGTAAAATGTTATTCTGACAATTTTTTCTTAAGCTACAAGTAAAAGAAAGTGGAAGAGATGAATAACATAAAAACCAAAACAAACAATAAAGTTAAAACAGAGTAAGAAAAAGGGCGTGAGTGGAAAAGAAAATTAGTGTTTGGAAGTCACCTTCAGCCACCAAATACAACATTACTTATTTGTCCATTTTTTCTTACGCTCCAAATAAGATAAAACAGGAAAATTACAAGTAAAAACCACCAAAGATGAAAGACATCAATAAAAACAAAAATTAAAACATAATAACTTGCTTCATTACACTTTTAAATAAAATGGAATAATAAAAAATTGTGTTCGTATTTCTTCATTTTTGTCATTCCTTTATTTGTCCTTAAACATAATAGATTTTAGTTGCTTACTCATGAAACCAAATTTGATATAGCAACCTACATATAAAGCTACGTTGTAGCCAAGAAAAAGGGGGAAAAAGAGTCAGAATATATATATGTATATATATATATATCAGAAAGTACATGTACTAGGCATCTAAAGATAGCTTACGAGCAAATAAAGATAACATGAAAGTTAAATTCAAGAGTACGAAGAAACAAACAAAATTGTGACTTTATGAAAATATAAAAATACTGCCGGTTGCTACCTAAAATTCTAGTTTTCTAGTCATTGTCATGAAGAATACACAAGAAAAAACCATGCAAATAAGATAAGGGAAGGGGTCGGCGGTTATATTCTAAGATCCAGAAGAATCAACATTATTTCAAGAGGCCAATGACAATTTAAGGTGAAAACTGCATTCAACTTTATTAGCAGAAAAACTGATAATTTATTTTTTGTTTTTATTTTTTATTTTTGCTTAAACTGACAACTGATATACAACAGTCTTAACAACTTTTAACCCCAAATATGACTATTGCCGAATGGCAAGAATCTTTAATAGCATCAACGCTCCTACTCTGTCTCATAGAGTTCTATACTCTCATCACCCAATATATAAATAGAAAACTTTTCATGACTACTTTGACGTAGAGAAATTTAAAATGGCGGGTTTGAACTTGAAACTTCACATATTCTTGAATATTATCTTATCCATCGTCATCATTTGCTCTCCAGCCTCTAAATCATTCTCTACCAAAAGTTTCCTTAAATGTTTCTCTCCTCATCTAAAACACAACTCTAAAATGGTCCCAATTTTTTCGGAGATAATTCTAACTAAAAACAGCTCATCTTACTCCTCAGTCTCACAATCTTCTATCAGGAACAGAAGATTTTTAAAAACGCCGTCGCGGTTAAAACCCGAAATCATTCTCACCCCGTTCCACGAATCCCACGTCCAAGCAGCAGTAGTTTGCTCCACGCAAAACGATATCCAAATCAGGGTTCGAAGCGGGGGACACGACTACGAAGGCTTATCTTATGTCTCCGATCATTTCTCTCCTTTCATGATCATCGATCTAAACAATTTTCGTTCCATTAAAGTAGACATAGAGAAAGAAGTCGCTTTTGTCCAGGCTGGTGCATCTGTTGGAGAGTTGTACTACAAAATCGCCGAAAAAAGCGGAGTTCATGGATTCCCGGCGGGGTCGTGCCCCACAGTAGGAGTTGGAGGACAATTTAGTGGAGGTGGTTTCGGAACAATATTCAGAAAATATGGTTTAGCAGCGGATAATATTATCGATGCGATAATTGTCAACGTTAAGGGAGAAATTCTTGATAGAAAGTCAATGGGGGAAGATCTTTTTTGGGCCATTAGAGGTGGCGGAGGGTCGAGCTTTGGAGTCATTCTTTCATGGAAAGTCAAGTTGGTTCGCGTTCCTCCAACTGTTAGCATATTTCACATCCAAAAGACACTTGAAGAAGGTGCAACCAAGCTCTTCCATAAATGGCAAAGGACCGCCAATCGCATCCATGAAGACCTCTTTCTTCACGCTACGACCGGAGTGGCAAGTACAAACGAAATCAACCGGAAAACCATTAAGGTTTCATTCACGTCGTTGTTTCTCGGAACAGCTCAGAAGCTCGTCTCTTTATTGGAGGAAAGCTTCCCAGAACTAGGCTTGGAAATTAGCAACTGCACAGAGATGAGTTGGATTCAATCTGTTCTTTATTTTGCGGGGTTTTCGACCGATGATCCTCTAGAGGTTTTGCTCAACAGAAATATGACGGCCGGTTTCTTCAAAGCCAAATCAGATTACGTGAAAGAAGCCATTTCAGAAGCTAGTTTAGAAGTTATATGGAAGAGACATATTGAAGATGAGGGATCGGTTTTGATTTGGACACCTTATGGTGGAAGGATGAGTGAGATTTCGGATAGCGAAATAGCTTTCCCACATAGAAATGGGAATTTGTACGGAATTCAGTACTTAGTTTATTGGAGTGAAGATAACGAAACTGCAAATCATATAGGATGGATGAGAAGGTTTTATAGTTATATGGAAGCCTATGTTTCAAAGTCTCCAAGAGCTGCTTATCTCAACTACAGAGACATTGACATTGGCAAGAATGATATTGGTAATACAAGCTATTCAAAAGCGTCTACTTGGGGGGTCAAGTATTTCAAGCATAATTTTAAGAGACTTGTTAGTGTCAAAACCAAAGTTGATCCTTGCAATTTTTTCAGGAACGAACAAAGCATTCCTGTCATGGAATCTTAATATATATATATATATATGTGTGTGTGTGTGTGTGTAGAAAATAATTCAGCTATAAACAATTTTTTCAAGATGTTATGTTTGTTTGGTTATAAGCAAGTTAATTGTTGTTTGTGGTTTCAATTTTTGTCGTACACTTCATTAGCTATCTATCTGTTTCAGCATATAATAAGTACGGATGTTCTCGTTCTGCCAAATTTTGTCACTCATTGCCATGTTAGTTAAAGCGAGACTCGTGAAATTTGTTTTCCCTATCTTCTTATTTATTTAATGCTTATATAGTGTGTATGTATCTGTATTATAATCCCAAAGGACTGGCCCCGGTTCTCGCCCGCCCCAAATTGTGAGACAAGAAGTCCAGAGTTCAAGATAGCAAACATTATTCTTCTAGTATGAACTCATCTATGTGAAAGAAACGCATATACTATTATGACTTCATCCGTTTCACCATTCAAATCATAACTTAAATGTTTTACTATGGTATTTTCTCTCACATAAATCTACTTTTCAGCTCAAATTCTCAATTAGAACAAGCGAAATCAATAGGCCTTTAGAGCATAAGTATGCTCTAATTCATTCCACAGAATCTGCCAAAAAAAAAAGAACTAATCAAGAAAGATATAGTGGTAATTGGAAATCATCAAAGATTCAAAATCATATTGAAACAATGCCGTAAGCATATAATTAAATAAAATGAACGTAAGTATGATGCCACATACGTATCCTTGCATAAATATGATACATATATACTGTAAGGTTTATTTTTTACGGCAGGTGTTATAAAGAGTGTTACAACACTTTCAATAACACTGGTGATTAATAGTTATTTCTAGATTGAACAACAAATAACTAAGCCTGCAGAAAATAATGCTAGAAAACTAAAAAACACTAGAAAATAGTATCGTGATTCGGTGCACACACACCCAGACAATAAACAATCTACTAAGATTAAAATATTACAAAACACCAGTTGGTTTTACACACTCCAAGACTCCCTCCTTAATGATGTCACCACTGTGAAGAATCTTCTAAGTGGCATTGTTCAGCGGGCACCACTCGTCTTTGAAACTGCAAATAAACTCCCTTTGATTGACAGACTTTTTCCCAAAAACAATACGTTCTCCTCTTAAAGAACACACTTTTGCACTCACTTTTTCAAGGGCTCACATGCTGAGACTTTTTCTCAAGAAGTTTCTCTCAAAAACTCACACACTCATGAGCAGCTTTTTCAGAATGATACACGCCCCCAAAACAAAAGTCCGACCTGTTCTCAAAACGACAATAATCATCCCCACTGCAGCAATCAATCAAAAATACTTGCCATAAACAACCTCCATCCGATATCTGCTAGAATCACAAGACAAAATCATTCCAAATCTGGCGAAAATAACCAGAAATAGAATCTCCATGAACTGTTTGTACCTGTTTTTTTGAATGTTTACAATACATTGCCAACACAAAAAACCCAACATATACCGCCGTGAGCGAGTAAAATGTCTTGCAGAAAAACAATATGCGATAAGAGCTAGCTAGTTATTCTAGAGAGGAGCAAACCTGAGTTTGTTGTGAAATAGAACGAGAAAAAAGCACTAATTGATCCCTAATTAAACAAAATCGCTACTGGGGTTAGCTGCAATGGAGGAGGTAATATCATTTTGAGTAAAACGGCTGCTACTAGTTTTATCTTCAAAATCCAAATCGCTAAGATAAGTTGGCTTTGATCTAGCAGTGTCTATTAAATCAATGTCTCCGGCAAGCATTCCGACGACACGTGACATTGGCGGCCGCATCGTGGGCGAGGCTTGAGTGCACAGAAGAGCCACTCTTATCAATCTGACGGCTTCCCTTTCATCAAGATCCGCCAAGGATGGATCCACCATGAGATCCAAACTTTCGTTATTTTCATGTAAACTCCACGCCTGTGAAAATCCAAGTAGTTTACAGCAGGATTGATTAATAAACTCTCTTGGTTACTTCCTAAAACCTGCAATATGCTTGGTTTTGACGGATATA
The DNA here is from genome assembly GCF_000414095.1 of Morus notabilis. Classification (NCBI taxonomy): domain Eukaryota; kingdom Viridiplantae; phylum Streptophyta; class Magnoliopsida; order Rosales; family Moraceae; genus Morus; species Morus notabilis. Next base: position 47,451 of record NW_010361038.1, on the reverse strand, counting down.
AGAGTATCTATAATCCAATACCAAATTTTTATGTCAAAACAAAATTTGTTGGTTATTATGTAAAAAAAGCATTCTCCATTATGGTAAAATTCGATATTATGGCTGAGGTATTTAGAAATAGTGAAAAGAGCAAAAAAAAAAAAAAAACAAGATTTTTGATATATCAAGTTTTACCAAATTCTTAAAAATTAAAAAATAAATCGCGCATTTAATCTTAATGAAAGGAATGTATAACTGTCTCTATAAAATAAAGTCGCTTATATTTTTTAAGATTAAAATACAACAGTGTTCCCTTAACTTTAAAGTCATTTCTACTTTACCCTCTTAAATTTTAAAAACTCTCAATTCGTACTTAAATTTTGAATTAATCCCACTTAAACCTTTCTTTTAAAATTTATAGAAAAATGGAGTGTTAAATAAGATCACATGGTTCTTTTCATTCAATTTTAAAGAAAATTATAAAAGACGAGGCTAAGTGAAACTAATTTAAAATTCACATAGCAAATTATATAATTTTTAAAGGGTAAAGTAAGAAAAACTTTCTAACTCCGCCACTAAAAAGTATGACATGCTATGTTTCGTACCCGTTCAAGGAGATAAATCTTTTCATTGTCCTGGGTATAGAAGTTTGGTCGTCCACTAACAACCTCCAAAGCAACGATACCGAATCCAAAAACATCAGCCTTCTCTGTCAAATGGCCACGCAATGCATATTCTGGAGCCAAATAACCTCTACAACATCACAAAATGTTAATTCAGTTCCATAACCATAAGGTAACTGAGATGTTAAGGCAAGAATTGGTTAAAAAACTTACATTGTCCCTGCAACTCGTGTGCTCATGTGGGTTTTATTGTCATCATAGAGCTTTGCCAAACCAAAATCTGATATTTTGGGACAAAGTTGTTCATCAAGCAAAATATTACTAGCTTTAACGTCTCGATGCACAATCCTTGGTCTGGATTCCTCATGAAGATAAGCAAGTCCTCTTGCTGTTCCCAAGCATATATTGAAGCGGGTCTTCCAGTCCAGGTGCAAGTCATTCTTTCCTGCAGTCGTCAACGTGCGGAGTGATACTTTGTTCTCTGGGATTCAACTTGTAAATGTAACGTACTCAATAGATTTGTATATACCAAATAGTGCTTGATCAAGACTTTTGTTTTTAAGGTACTCGTAAACTAGGATGCGTCGATTTCCCTCGATGCAGAATCCATACAGTTTCACTAGATTGCGATGTTGCACGACAGATATTGTGACAATTTCGGATACAAATTGTTCATTTGCATGATGAGATCCTACTGAAAGTTGCTTAACGGCTACTTCTCTCCCATCAGAAAGCGTACCCTATAAGAGTAAGACATTTCAATACAAAGAAAGGAAAGCTAAATGTGAAATAAAGTCATTATGCATACTTGGAGCTATTATTTTCAAGCAGAAAACTATGTTTGATCATCTCAATCGACCTTATAAACACGGCCAAATCCACCGTCTCCTAGCTTATTTGAAGATGCGAAGTCTCCTGTGGCAGCTTGTAGTTCAGAGTAACTAAAAGCATCGGCGTTGTGGCAGCCTATTCCAAGAAGTCCTACATATTTAAGCCAGAATATAACATATAAAAATACTGAGATTATGACAAGACTAGAACTTTAATTTATTTGAATGCTTTTACCTTCCTCATCCTCATTGTTTGATTTTCGCCGAAAATAAAGTACTATTAGTACCAACATAAGACCCACAACAACCACAACAGGGACCGTAATACCTATAATCAACCCTGTGTTGTTGTTCTTGTCTCCTTGAATATGTGTTAAATGATCTGAGCAATAAAAAAGTAAAATTTTTCAGTAGAAATAGGAGAAATGAAGCATGTTAAACCATCATAATATAGATACAACTTTGTACAAATATTACCTGAACTAGCATGAAGAGCCGCTATCAATGGACCGTAGTAACCATGCCTCGGTATACAGCAGGTTCCCTTACCAGCCCAAAACAAATGGATTTCAAGATAGTTCTCCGAAACGGTGACAGTGAAGTTCTTCACTTTTGCTTTCTCTACCCCACCAGCTTCCTTTGCAATTTCAAAGTCTTTTTGTTCTAGACGTCCCTGAAAAGAAAATGATGAATAAGTGGTTCAAAAACTGTATGGGAAAATCTTTGCTCTCTGCAGTTGATTCTAACTTGTAATGCACGGTACCATAACTTCCTTTTGGTGTAATTTACCATTTATTTACCTGAATATAAATATCAAATACGCGTCTTGCAAGGCCTGGCCACGTCTCTGAGTCCCGATTTGGAAAACCAATTTCTGCAAAGTGCAAGGTTATAGTGTAATTTCCATTCACAAGGCCAAGACCATAGTATCTTAGTGATCCTGGGGTCATCCTTGCTGTTTGGAAAAGCACTGGGTTCTCATTGCTGCCAGTAACTTCTGCCTTCGTGCTTTCGAGATCTAGATCACCTCTTTTGTCAGCAAACAAACCCACCTTGCTGACTGCCCACATCTCATTTATTACATAAAACTTGGCCGGCCCAAGAACAAACTCGTCAGCTTCATACACTGTGCCATCATGTCCTTTAAACTGAGGTCCACCACACTTGATTGCGAAGCTTGTATCTGAATTTTTCATTAGAAAAAAGTATTATGATTGATGTTACATGAGAGAACAATGCAATAGTTTTCACTTCAATTCATAAATGAATTTTCACGAATAATTTGTCAAATAAAAAGTAATTTACGGAGGGGGGGATTTCTATTGCATGAAAAGTTTCTTTGAAGACAGTACAGGTCAGAAAGAACTCTGCAAACAAACAACAACAACAGTTACTTCTTCGAAAGGTAAGAGACATTTGTTTAGGGGGGGAAAAAAAAAGTTGTCATTTGCAGGAGTCTTCCACTCACGCTCTGCTTGAGTTATCCAATGTGAAGTTGTTAGCCACTAAGTTCCTTCCAAAAAGGGGAAGAAAAAATCTAATTACTATTGCAAAAAACTGAAGCGGTGATAATCATGCAAAAATATGCACACCCGTACACTTTACGGCTCCGTTTGGTTGGACCCTAGAGGGATGGAGAGGAGGAAGGATGGAAAGAGTTAGAAGGACGGAGAAGATAGAAAAAGAGGACTACAATATGTTAAAAGATGATAGTTATTTGGTTAATTACTATATTATTTATTTATACAATATGTTATTATTATTTTACTATAATGTCCTCTTCCTCTCTTCCTTCCAACCAAATACGGACTTGGTCCTCTCCCTCCACCTCTCTCCTTCCACCCGTCTTACTCCCTCCATCTCTCCCTCCAACCAAACGCATTGTGAGGCATGGAGAAGAATCTTTGAATATTTATAACAAGGAGGTAAAATTTGAAAGAAGACATACAAGTGCGATAGCGAGCCGACCCATCGTGGCAAGCGTCCCGACAGGAAATTGTATGACAAATCTCTGCACATAAAAAAGTGTCCAACCATGAGTAAGTAGATATTATATGGTGCAGAAAAAATAAAAAATAAAAAATCAATCCGTTTATGTACTCTACCGCATGTTCTTTACAGAATAACACCATCGAGGTTTCTGTTAGCAGCTTTATTAGTTAGCAACTAAGGTTCACGTTTACTAACCAAATAGTGTAATTAAGGTAATTCTAATTCCTAATAGCGAAGTAAAGAGGACTTGAACAGAAGCTTGAATTCCTTTCCTTATTCGTCTTCTTCAAACCAGGTCTCTTTTAAATCACATTTCAATGCCATAAGTAAGTAGTCCTGGCCCAAGTATCCAAATAAGCGAAATGGAAGCTATAAAGTTTATATCCTTTTCTATAGGAAAAAAGTACTTTAGTCCCTTAAATACGACATAATCGCTTCTTGGATTCAGTAATATTGTTATGTTCTATGAATATTAAAGCAGTTGACTCGTCATAATATACATACAAGAACTTACATATTATCAAGATTGGGACTCCATTCATCGGGAAGGGATCCAGATAGGCTATTGTTTCCAAGAAATCTGGCCATTTCAGTAGTAGCATAAGGTCAAAACCAAGCCACCGGAAAAGTTAAAAGGACAAGAACAAAAGAGGTGATCAGTTTAATTTGAGGAAGCTCTTAGGTTTCGACCTTTGAATCTGGTTGAAGAAAAGAAATCTAAGAGATTATAATGAAAGCAGTAATCTTATTTACAAGTATGTCAGATTACTCAGGTTGAACAGCAAACTAGGAATCGTTCCTGTTAACCTATTGAAACTCAAATCCCTGCATATATCCATGAAAAAAAGTTAAACAAGTAACAAATATAATGACAACTGTATTTTTTTTACTAAGCGGCGTGCCCTTGCGACTTGTGTTTATTTCTCTATGAGAACATACAGCGTTTTTAGACGTCGGAGTTCGGTAATAGGAGGTGGTATGGGACCAGAAACCAATGCATTTCTTAGAATTCTGTCGGAAGAAAAGAAAACTAGCAGTAAGTTAAATGGTTAGGAGGATAAATGCATGAGAAAGTATACTACAGAAAATAAGATGATGTACATCTGACATGGAATCAAGGAGTTCTTTACTTACAACTCAGTTAAGTTCTCCCAATTTTGAACAAAATCAAGGGTAGAACTTCCGGTGTATAAATCGCCAATTCGCCTGCATATGAATTAGGAACAAATAAAATTAATATTTAGTCTTGTTCCTACAGGGGAACTGGGAAGACAGATCAATAAGAGAAATTTTCCTATCTCTCTACATACTTACAGGGATTCCAATGAGGTCAACTGAGAAAAACTGGATGGTATGGGACCTTCAAGAGAGTTACCTTGTAAAGTCCTACAAAACATTTGAGACTTGTGAAACTAAGGGGCTGTTTGGTGCATAGGTTCATACACTGGAGCTGATTTAGAACCGGCTTTAATTGATGTTTGGTAGACTAATTTGGTACATCAATTTGGACTGTGGAGCTCCTTTAGAACCGGCCTAAATTGGCAATTTACGGATTTACTCCCTTATATCCAAGGAATCCTAACCGAAATATCAGTTCCGGTTTACTCTCTCAAACTGATGTTTTCAAGACGTATCTAAGCAAAATTCGGATTTTATTCTTTGTTCGAATTTACACTTTAATTACATATTCAAACGCCAGTTCGGATTGCAATATAAACCGCACAGTTCAAATTTTACAGATCCAACGAAAAAGTTTAAAAACTCTAAAGTTTGAACCAGCGTAACAAACAGATCCTAAAATCTCATCACATAAGTTCTGGTCTATCTACATGATCAGAGATTTCCTATACTCACAAATTTGTTAACTTTGTCCAGTTGCCAATGAAGTCTGGTATCTTCCCTGAAAAAGGAGTGTCCAAAGCATCCCTGATATTTGACAACATATATATAGCTAAGACAAGTGCAGCCAAATTAGTCTTTTAGCATATGAAAGTAGTCGAATTGCATTCCTTACAAGACTCGCACTTTTCGAAGATTACTAAATTCGGATGGAATTTCACCGCTTATTCCAGAACTGTCGATGTAACTGCACAAACAAAATTGAGATGAATGTGGTTTTCAAGACATTAGCACAGAATAGCTTACTAGAATGATGCTTAAGGTGAAGTGGATTTGGAGTGAACAAATACTTTTAACCACTCAAGTTTGGAACACCTTTTAGCATCGACATTATTGTATAAAACTTCAAATTGAACCTTAAAAGATATAATTTCAGTTTCATAATTAAAAAGCATCTAATTGCAGAAAGCAATGACATTGGCCTTCCTATTAAAACACACATAAATTGGCCTATTAAATAGTGAAGCCTCTGTAGAACACCTTCAATATTAGTTGGCTGCAAGTATATTCAACTCATAGATGTCAAATCCTGGCTAAGATTTTCATACTAGAAACTCTACATCAAAGCTACAATAACTAAGAAAACTTATAAATTGGTAGAGGCACTTTGTAATAATGAAACAGACTTACATTAGCTCAAGGTTGAGCAAGTTACCAAGTTCTGGGGGGAGTGATCCAGATAAATTATTTGATCCCACAGCGCTGAAAAACATATATTAAAGATATATGACTATATGAAAAGCATTTAATTAGGAGTAATCTGTCAAGCAAAAAAAAAAAAACAAAAAAAAAACAAAGGAACCAAAGTGATACAATACTCATAATTCAGGGAATGGTGATGATAATGACTCTAAAAAAGTATTGACTGTACGAAAGCAGTCATTCGCACTGGCAGGGATTACAATGAGTAGTCTTTGATGTTGTTTGCATAGAATGCTAATGGTAAAAAATTCTAATTAACCAAAAACTCATCATTAAGTAACATCAAAGTCAAAGCTTACAAGTCAGTAAATACCCAAGTCATAACAATAAGTAATCGTTAAGTAACATCAAAACTATATCACACAACCTAACAAAATTTAAGCAAACTAAATGTGTTGGCAACACACATTCTAGTCATAACAATAAGTAATGGTTAAAGTGCTGGAACAGCACTGTGTTTTTTGGCAACACACATTCTAGTCATATTTTGCAAACTAGGTAAGTTATACAGCTCTCATGATTTCATAAATCATTGCTCATATATCTTGTAACAAGCTCCCGAAGGCTTTCAAGTTTAGTTTGCATTCGGAATATTTGAAACTTACTACATTTTAATTCAGTGTCATTTCAAATTTTGGGTTAATCTCAACGGTAGCTTCTGAATTTTGGGGTTTGCCAATTTATCTCCTGAACTTTAAAAACTCTAATTTTACTCTTTAAATATTAAATTAGTCTCACTTAATCTCTTTGTTAAATTTTCTGTTATAAGTGGTTATGAGGTCATTTTATATTTGTCTTTAATAAAAATTCTAACAAAAAAACCATATAATCACACTACTACATTTTTTCCGTCCATTTTTAACAAAAACTTTATCAAATGGGAATAAGTAGGACAAATTCAAAATTCGGGATTAAAAAGAGAATTTTTAAAGTTTGGGCGTCAGATTGGGAATGTAATACCCGAGATTTAATTAAGCCTTAAGCCAATAATAAATAAATTTAGTAAATTAAATCATGCACCACATTTACCATTTATCACAAAGTTATTTGTTGGCATTATATTTTATTATTATAGCTATCATATGATTTTATTAAGCTTATAGCTTTGCTAATTAAGTTTTTAATGTGCAGTGCAACTAGCTCGATGTGAAAACTCAATGTGCTAAACTTATGAAGCAAAAAATGATATTTATTATGATTATTTAATATGATATTTTACCTCTATTATGATTGATTTAATGATGAATTATTATTTTATATTTTTATTATATGATTTTATGTAAATGTGTTAAGGACTAAGTTGCTATTTTGAGTTTTTGTGGGAGAAGGCTATGTTAGCAAATTGAGTGAACTTTAAGCACCTAATTGAAGAAGAAAAATATAGACTTTAGAGCTGATTTTATGAGGTTATGACAATTGTTAGAGGCTTAGAAAAATCTAGACACTTGTTGTACTATAAGGTCACACTACTTTTGCTTGGTTTCTATCAAGTTTAGACTTCATTTTTGGGTCTATTTCAACAAAAAAAAAACCCCCCTCGAACACCAACCGTAGCATTTTCTTCTCTCTTCTCACTCCTTTTCTCACCCAAAACTCAGAATCAAACCTAGGTTTTCAAGAGAGAATGACCTAAAAACTCAGCCAGCCCATTTCAACTCGTTTTTCAACGTAGTTCCAAAAAAAAAAAAAAAAAAACTATCAAGGTTTTGAGCTTCTATTCACTTTGGAACGAGTTTTTCTTTGAGATAACTTCTTTCTTAAGTTAGAAACTAAGATTTTAAAGATTAAGATGTTAAAATCCTACTTAAGATCTAGATTTTTGATGTGGCTTATCATGCATGTTGGTTGTAGACCCTTAAAAATGAGTTTGTTGAGGTTTTGGTTTAAATATTAGTTTATAGGTGAAATTAATGATTTTAGCTTGATATTTTTGATGATTATTTGAAGATAAACATTTATTAGGATGATGATTCATGTATTTGAGAGTGGGTCTTGAAAATTAAGATTTGCATGCTAGGTATGATGAAATGTTCAAATATAAGTCCTCTGTACAGCTTATGTAGATTTTGTTTTCATGCTATATATATTTATGATTTTGACTATTATATATTTTTTTATTAAACTATACATCTCAAGTTTTACGAGAGTTTTTGAACCACTCTAAACGGAGTTTTCTACATTTAGTTATGAATTTTATAAGTTCAACTAAAAAGATGTTATTTTTATGATGAGATTTTACTTCAATCCGGATTTCGGGCTGTTTTTGGTTAGTTTAAAAAATCTGAAACTTATCACTTATTAGCTCTAAAAAGAGGGTTTTGAGTCTACTTTTATTTGCCACTGGTCTCATAATATTTTAAGTTTTGATGAATTGGTTATGAATATTTTCGTAACAATGCGCAGTTATGTGTTTTGTTAAATGATTATATGAAGGTGATTTTTGAAAGCTATGTTTTTAAAGGTTAATTAGCACATTGAAGGCTCCCCACAACCAGCTAATTTGTGCTTGCAAAGTGGTGATCGAAATTCAAGTAAGTAGAGTTAAAGCATTTTCCATACTGCATCATAAGACCTATTTGACGAAATAACTTATTCAGAATTGTAATTTATGCAAATTTATTCTCTTATGAAATTCTTATATGATTATGTTCAAAGATATCCATGATTAATTATTTTGAAAGAGATTATGATATTTGCTTTTATGTTTTTACGTTTTAAGAGATTTTATGGTATGGTATATGGATGAGAGGCTCGGTAAGCAAGGGTGCGAGGAACCGGTGCCCCAAATTAGAATAACTGTCTCTTTAAGACAACTAGAGAAAAATGTTAGTGGGAAGTCACTTGTTGATCACAAGAGAAAGAGATTCTAAAAATCCCACTTAGTGTTTAAGAGAAGAGAATTGGCCAAAATTAGAGAATGTCATGTATAGAAAGGCTTACTTAGAACTGAAGTTCTATATCATACCTAAACTAAGAATAAGTATGAAATTTTATGAATAATGTTTAACAAAGAGATTTCAGCCATGGAGATTTTAGATACTTACTTTATTTGAAATCTACTTACTGAGTTTTTGCTTATTAATTTTACCTTGTGATGTATATGATGTTGTTGTTACTGAAGAATAAAAAAAATAATTTTCAGGATTGGCTGAGTACTCCAAGTCCTACATCTGGCATCATGCTTATATGTACTTCTAAACAATAGATGGACCCAAAATGTTTTTTTGTTACTATGTCGCTTTTGAATAACTGTTTAATGTCTAAGATTTATGGTTGTAATCATTTTGCGCACTGACTCATTTTGTTCAAAAACCTTTACGAAAATTTTGTGATGAAATCAACCACAAGTTTCTGCATCTTAAAAATGACATTTTTTTAAGTATAGAAAGTATGTTTTAAGTAGCACCGCCTCGCTAAATTCGGCCTTAGACCAGTTTAGCATTGGGAGCATTACAGTTTTGGCATCAGAGCCCAGTGTTTTATATTTCTGAAGACATTGAAGTACATATAGACAAGTGGTTGGATAAGAAACTCAACCAATCAATAATGTTTATGATTTTCAATGTATAGATTAATATCTTTTTGACCTAAAGGTTAGAATGAGGTGTTATAGCATAATGCCTCCTAGAAGATATGCTAGAGATCCCCCGAATGTCGACATAGCTCAAATATTTGCTGGATTAACTGCATTAATTCAGCAACAGGCTGATCAACAGAGACAACAAAATGAGTTTATGAGACAACAAATGCAAATACAAGCTAAACAGTTTCAGCAACAAACAGAGCAGTTTCATAACATGATGGCACAACAAGGAGCCCAACATGCAAATTAGCCTCCACCTCCCCCTTGACAGCAAAGACAAGATAATTTAAAACCTTTTTATGAGCGTTTTAGGAAGCAGCGTCCTGATGATTTTCATGGTGGACCCGATCCACTAATTGCTGAAGAGTGGATCAATTTTATAGAAAGTATCTTTGACTACATAGTTATGGAAGATGCTCAACGAGTTTCATGTGCTATTCAATTGCTAAAGAATAATGCTAGGCATTGGTGGGCATCTCTTAAGTTGACTCTAGCTGCTACCAACCTTACATGGAATGGTTTCAAAGAACTATTTTACAACAAGTACTTAACTGAGCAAGTAAAGAAAAGTAAAGTGGCTGAGTTTGTGGGATTAATATAGGGTACTATGACTGTTGATGACTATGTCACCAAATTTGAAGGACTTTCAAGATTTGTTCCATGAATAGTAGGTAATGACGTGAAAAAGATGAACTTCTTCATTAAGGGTTTGAATGCAGCTATCTATAAGGATGTGAGCATGTCGAGGCCTCAGTCGTTCAGCGAAGCAGTTAAATTGGCTATGATATCTTAGAAGGGTATTAAGAGACAAGAATTAGAGAATAAAGTTGCTTATGCCGCTAAGAATGGCCAATGGAAACCAAGAACAACTGCAGCAAAAGGGAAACAAAAGCAAGAGTACTCCAAGTTCTACATCTGGCATCTTGCTTATATTTACTTCCACACAATAGATGGGCCCAAAATATTTTTTCGTTACCATGTCACTTTTGAATAACTGTTTAATGTCTAAAATTTGTAGTTGTAATTATTTTGCATATTGACTCATTTTGTTCAAAAACCTTTACAAACAGTTTGTGATGAAATCAACCACAAGTTTCCGCATCTTAAAAATGACATTGTTTTAAGTATAAAAAGTATGCTTTAAGTAGCACAATCTCGCTAAATTCGGCCTTAGACCGATTTAACGTTGGGGCGTTACAAGGAATTATCTCAAAATTTAGAAGCAATAGTAAAAATAATCCTTATTTTTGTTTATATATAATTGAAAGTACAAAAGTATTTCACTCTTAATACGAGATTGTTTGAGTTAGGGGTTTTTATTGTTAGGATAGATGAATTATTTTAGATCCATCCCCCGAAAGAATTGGACATGATAATTTTACATTATCAACTCAAGCACGAATCAAACAAACTAAATAGATGCATTTAAAATAATCGTATGTTATCCACATCCACACGTATATGAATAAAATAAAAATTCACTAATTTCCTTTTCATTTCGTAGGTTTAGCAATCAAAGATTGTAAAGAATCATGTTCTAAATGCTCAATACCCAAGTAGACTTATAAAGTTGATTATAAATATCAAGGCCTTTTATATAAAGGATTTACTCGTTACAAATAGAATTTAGACTCTATTCTTTTTCAGATCTCTTCTTTAACTCAGATATTATAATATTTCAAGTCAATGCATAGGAAATGATCCATTTACATACTATGAAGTAAGTGAAATATAAAATCAAAGTTGATTATTCTCAAATATTAAAAAATTGAAGATCAAAGTTACTACATTTGGATTTCTCTCAGAGAATTATCATTTGGTTTAGGGAGTTTCTCTGGTAAGACCATAAAAATAAACTTCCGTTAGTTTTTTAACGTTTTAACTGTCTGATATGTATTAGATATTGTCTGTTTTACATATTTTTTTAATCTGATGTGATTTTACCTAGATTCAATGCTAAAAAACTTGCACTACCGGTAGAGAGGCTTATCGGAAAAGTTCCTTTTGTTTTATGCAGGGAATTGTGTCTTTTTAGTAGCCAATTTTGCCTAAATCTGACACTATGAGTGATCTGGTGTGATCAGAAAAACACAAAGGTGACTTTGTGTGATTTGAAAAAAGTAGATGATATCGCAACATTAACGAAGGGCATAAGATAAAATCGAAACAAACTTTAAATAAATATTGGGGGTGATTTTTTTCCCTAATGCGTCCATGAAGATTTAAAGAATAATTTAGATGAAACCTATAAAATAAAGCTATATGCAGAGGCAACAACTTCTAAATTTGATACTAACTGTTCTTTGTTCTATCCAACCTTACATGGCTTTGATATGTCTTCCATACGTTTTAGGATAAAATATGCACTTAACAAATCAAGAGATTGAAAATTATATCTCAGATAACATACGTTCCCCTATTTAAAAAAAAAAAAAACAAAGGAATAGCATTAAATTAATATTTGCAAACAAAGACTTCATATTAGTGTTTGAGGGTTCAAACCAGACGGTCTGAATCAAAATTTAAATTTTGTAAGAGAAAACATGTATTAGAACTTTTTAAATTTAAATTTTTTTATGAGAGAAAATATTATTTGAACCAAAACCATGGTGGTTTGAAGTCTCAAACCAAACATGCACAAAGTCTGATAGCTTACAGCATAATTAATTCTTAAGGCTTCCTAGCTCCTTCGGAATGGTCCCATGAAATGTATTGTGGCCAACATCCCTGAACGGAACCAACAAAAAAATGCCCATCAATAATCTACTTGAAAATATGTTGCCTTTGAATCAAAGAATGTTTTATCATTGGCCAATGCATTATGTACAAACTCAAACAACTAAAAAACTTGAGTAATTCACACGTCTTCAAAAGATAATCCTATTCTTCATGATGCTCTTGCAAGACTTTATGGTTTTTAGTTCTCTCCTGCTATTGTCTAAAAGCAAAAGTAAAAACATGCTAAATAGGCCTTTTATATCTGAGAATGCTAGCATCATTATTTCTGTCACTCTCTTTGTCACTTTCTACATTCACTGTTTGATACGTGGACTGTATTAATAAGATATATTATTAGTTAAACATAAAATGAGATAATAGAGTCCACGTTTCAAACAATAAATGCAGAAAGTGAGACAAAGAGTGAAAGAAAGAGTGATACTAGCATTTCTCTTTTTATGTGTAAGATTAATTGCTTTGGTAATAGTCCAATAGAGATTATTTGTGAGTCGCTAATGTTCAGTTGAAATGATCTCTAGCTTGTAAGACAAAACGAGGGAAACGAAGTTGGACAATTTCTTCTTTAAATATACTTACAAATATTGCAGCGCAGTCAAATCTCCAAGGAATGGTGGCAAAGTACCGGTGAAGTAATTTAAGAGGATTTTCCTACATATGTTTGAAGATTCAATTTTAACTCTAAAATGTACCCTGAACCGTTTTCTTTTAAACCATTATTTAAATACACGTTGAACTAATTATTATAATACTAATTTTTGCATACAGAAATGTATAATTATGTGGGAGAGAATAAAGTGATCCACTACGTATGCGAATCATCACAATAAAAAAAAAAAAAAAAAAAGGTTGCGAAAACTTTGGGAACGACCCAAGCAAGCAGCGAGGTAGGAGTACTTCAAAGAACCACACTCTCTACAGGGTTTGATGATGAAATGGCTTTCGATTGCTCTGAGACATGATTGGGTTGTTCATCCAGCAGCCAAAGTTACAACTGCCCTACCACAGGTACGGACGGTCATGTTGCGGTGGCCCGCAGAGGATACTGGTGGCCAGTATGCTGACGTGATGGCGAGTATATATGCTGACTAAGGATATGGCATTCCTTTTTTTTTTTTTTTTTTTTTGAGAGAGAGAGAGAACTGAGAAGGGATGATTGGTATTGGTTACACTATAGCCAGAGATAAAAAGAAAAATAAAAAAATAAAAGAAGAAAAGAGATGCATGTATGGTTATGCTTTTCTCAACTTATTTATCCGTAAGTTTTCTTTTTAACAAATAATTACAAGTCTAAAGTCAGCTGAGGCGGCTTAATTTGGATTTTTTTTTTTTTTTTGAGAAACTTAATTTGGAATTTTCTAATATAAAAATCTGCAAAAATTTGAAAAAGGGCTACTGTACTGTTCCTGGAGGATTTTTTTTTTCCTTTTACTGATATATATTGAAGAAAATTGTTTGGCTTTACTGGTAAATTTGAGATTTATTGCTCAATAATTATCTCGGCATAAATATATATGAGAATTATATTAGATTTATTTTGATTACCTCATCTAGGTGTACAAATATGAAATTAGTTTGCGTGTCATAACTTTTGCATTGATTCGCTAATAGCTTCTTTTTACTTATTTATTTATTTGTTTGTTTGAAAGTTAGCTAATACTAGCTTAGTTATCATCTGGACAAGGTAAGATCATGTATTGAACGGGTACATTTAAGCTGTAATTCATGTATGTATAGAAAGGGGAAAAAAAAAAAAATTATAGTACTGTATACCTTGTCATTCATTTTTAATAATAATAATAATAACAATAATAATTAAAAACAATAAAAACCTTTTAAAATCGACAACAATATCAAATAATAACATTAAAGTAAAAACCACTCTGAAGATCAAAAACAGACATTATGATTAAAAAAAAGAATTAAAAAACAATAATAACTCGCAAAAGGACGTCATATGTAAACGACATAGACAACAAAGGAGGCATCATGTTCACAACAAACCTAAAAAAAGGACATAAATTTGAAAAATCAACGCAACGACAGTGTTGAAAAATAACACTCTTGAAAAAGAAAAAATAATTTAAATGTGAAAGGACAATATTACCCTCAGAAAACAAATGTCCAACTTAAAAGCTAGTATTAGAATTTGATCAGAGAATTTTAGTAGACAACTATGGAATATGGACAGTGCTTCTTAGCTTTCAAGAAATTGCATGCTTTTTGGGCGTAATGCGAGAGTAAAATTTGTGGAGCACTTTTGCTCACAAGATGCTCGGCAAAAAGCCTCTTAGAGGGTCACAGTTATTGTCATCCAAGAATAGTACTGAACAACACCCTTTATATTTTGTTAACTTCATATTTTTGGTAACAAGTAACAAAATACAATTGCTCGTGCGCTCATGATCAATGCATATCTATTTGTAGATACTTATGCTGAGGCTGATCGTTTTTATTAGCCTTTTTGTACTGCATGAGACGCCGGAATCCTTGCTGCTAGGAAGCAGCCGCGAATGGCTTCAAGCCCTTGGACATGGGCTCATTCGGATGAGAGCGAAGCCTTCAACTTTCATGTGGCACTTGAGGTTGGCCACGCAGATGGGGAAGTCGCAGTAGGATGTCGAGTTCAATTGCCATTCCAAAAGTTCTTTTCCGTAGTAATCGCTCCACAGCAACATCAGTGTCACTTCCAAATTTTCACACAACGCCTTGCGTGATGAAGAGTATGAAGTCTAGTGGTTCTCCTTTCCGAATGATATAGCTCTTCTCTTTGTAGATCACTGGCTTCAGATAGTTGCAGACCGTTTCATATACGTTATCATCCATGTTTTGAAGCATTGGCACCTACATATACACAGCTCACATAATCAACAATAGCTTAAGGACAAAAACTCCTAATCAAAAAATTTATGCTCAAGGACTAATAAAAAAGAAAAGAAAAAAAAAAGATAAGGGACCAAACTGATGTTTTATTTTTGAACTCTAGAAATTGATGCTAAAATTTGTAGAATTAAAGCCAACACATACACTCATTTGACTTACTTTTTTCAACATAGGGAAGCAAAGGTGTTTCTTGACAGACATTCCAAGTGCAAAGGGAAGAATAGGCAGAAGATTGCTGATATCTACATCTTTGCCTTTTTGCAATCTCAGCCGTACATATCTCATAATCTTCTGCTTTATATCATGAGGAATTCTGTTTCTTGATATCCACAACTCTGCCTTTAGCTCTGATGTATTCCTGTCATGTTTTTTCACGTCCAATATTTTGGTCACCCATTCTGCAAATGTCTGTTTCACAATGTCTAATCAGTATACAAATCAAAAGTCTCTGTTCAAGGACTAATTTGTAATAAGTACACACATATATTACATACCTCGCTCTTGTGTTGACCATGATCAGTATGCTCTTCAAGAAGAGAAAACAGGCGTTTGACATCGAAATCTTTGTCTTCTTTAATCGTGCGTCGTAGGTACTGCATGATCACTTTCCTTTTATGTGCCGGGAGGTTGGATAGGTAAGAATCGATTTCAGGTTGTTTGATACTTATCCTCCGTCTTGCCTCCTCTGATTTTGTGGTTGCCAATTGCATATATGTCTGTAAATTGATACTTATCTTCCGTCTTGCCTCCTCTGATTTCAGGTTTTTTTCCAACAAGGTTGATAGGAGGATTCTCAAACCGGGAGACCACATTTACTCCTATAGAACGTTGCACTCTTTTTCCCACCACGGTAATTATACATACATACATACATACATACATACATACATATATATATATATAACTTTGTTTTGTTGTTAAACCCTAACGTATAAAGGTAGGATTTTTTACTTATTTTTTCTTTCTATTTAAGTGGCAAAACGGAAGCAAAATAAGCTATTCCAAAGAGGCTCTATATCTTCGATATTTTGAGTTTTTATACAAATACACATATCTTAAATAGTACAAAAATATAATTTGTGTGATCGTATTAATTAGTAATTATTATTATCTCTTTATTAATTAATTTCTCCTCACATTTAAGTTATTGATGAGTGAGTTTTACTCGTTCATTTGGTATCGTTTTAGACTTAATATCTAGTTGGTTTCGAGGTTTTTGTTAGTTTTTATGTGTGTTTTCGTTCTTTGTTTGAAGGCTAGGTGGAAGTCTATGATTTGGAAGGTTTTGGATAAATTTCGGTGGAAAAAGACAGCAATCATAGCGCTTAGGCGCCAATCTGTAGCGCCTTGGCTCTGAGTTATACGGAATCAACAATTTGGGCAGAACTGGTGGCGCTTTGGCGCCAGTTTGTAGCGCCGCGGTGCCGAAATCCGGCAGAATTTGTGCACTGGGCAGAATGGGCAGCGCTTAGGCGCCCATTACAGCGCCGTAGCGCCCAGGCATTTGACACAGTAGCG
Organism: Morus notabilis; assembly: GCF_000414095.1. NCBI lineage: Eukaryota > Viridiplantae > Streptophyta > Magnoliopsida > Rosales > Moraceae > Morus > Morus notabilis. Next base: position 30,706 of record NW_010361038.1, on the reverse strand, counting down.
CCGCAGCGCTGGAAACTCAGCGCCGCAGCGCTACGACGCGAGAAATTACACGTTTTGAAGGCCAATCGCGCGAAAACTTACCCGTTTTAACCCTAATGCTCCGAAACATATAAATAGATGATTCTAGGGCAATTAGAAAGAAGACTTTTAGACTGTGGAATGACGGCTGGCTTTGAGAGAGTATTCAAGAGGAGAAAAGGAGAATTGGGACGGAGAAAAAGAACGGCTCAAATCCGGAGACGGAGACGCTTCAATTCAACTCCAAACTAGTTCTTTTCTTTATTATGAATGTTCAGATTCTCAATCTTCTTTTTAAGTAATTGATGTTTAATCCATATATGCTGAGTATTTCAATTTATTCTTAATGCTTGTGATTGTTTGGCCAACTATTACATGATTTTGTATTTGATTTGAGATTGAGAGGTGATAATTAAATAAGCTCATAATTGAAATACGATGAGTTGTTCATAGGATAGAGATATCTATGATGCTTGTGCAGTTCTTTTGAATTTCTTGCACTTAATGATTTTCAACAGGTTTAGAAGTCTGACAGAGATGTAGATTTTACTTGTTGGATTAATATTATTGTTGCTTGAGAAAGAATAATAATTGCTTTAGAGAAATTGCTGTCAGTATAGGATTGAATGTTAATTTTCTTGAATTATGAGAATTTGAACATGATTAATTTGGTGAAATCGAAAACCCTAGAATCTTAATCTATTGAATTTTCATCCGTTGCTTAGCATGGTTTAATTTATTTAATTGTTTTAGTTTTACTTTACTTAATTTTATAAACTCTCTTTTCAAGTATTCAAATAAAATTAGGGTTAATATAATTTCGGTAATTAGTAAACAACAATCCTCGTGGGACGATATTCTTATTCACTATTATATTACTTGATTGCGATAGCGTATACTTGCGTTACGATTTTTCACAACAAGTTTTTGGGTTATGAATCGTGAAAAGTTTGTTAAGATCGATATTATACAAAATATGTCTTCCTATATAGTTCCTTAATTACTTGAGCATCTGATATCTTGTACTGTAGAATCATAATTAAGTACTTGATGAGTAAGTTGTTAACAAACTTCAACAAAGAGCTAATAGTGCTTAATTATATTAGGAAATATGATTTGCTCTCATCTACGGCAGGAATATATGTGGAAGAGAACAGGGTGATCCATTTCACCAGAACAAGGGATCTCCCCGGGGAATCAAGTATACGCTGCGGAATCTGCGACTACCACGGGAGTACAAAAATAGGGGTGGTGAAAACATGTGTCGATTGCTTCCTGGGAGGCCACGAGCTCTATCGTTTTGAGTACAACGTTTCCAAGGCCCACTTCTGTACAAAAAACTTAGGAACATGCAGCGTGGGATCCTCCGACGCGCCCAATGTTGTCGTCCAACGAGCCATTGAGATGCTAGCGGGCAGAGGGTTCGGCGACTACGACCTCTTGGACAACAACTGCGAGTCTTTTGCTGTTTACTGCACCACAGGCAAAGCTGTTAGCAGCCAGGGTTTAGGTTTCAAGCACAGGGCTGAAATTGCGGCGAAAATGTTTACTTCAAAGCCTTTAACCTTAGGCAACATTGCAAGCACTGTTAACGAACTGGCGTTTGCCCATAAGATTGAGGCGATCGAAGCAACAAACGCTTCCTCATCGTCGGAGAAGGATAAAGACAACAAATAGAATGATCAAACTGTTGATTAAGATCAGGACTACTTCGTGCAAATAAATAAAAGCAAATTACTTGTTGGGAGCAAGTAATAAGCTACCCCTTTAAATATAATTTGTACGAAGTTAGCTACAATTTCTTTCATCATCGTCAGTACTTTCGAGTCAGTGTATGTACTATCTAATCAATAATGTAAAAAAAGAAATTAGTTAATTGATCGACTATATATATATATATATTGTCATGTACTTTTACGTGTCTAGAAATCAAAGCAAAGTTACCCTCATATTTTACTTCTTTCGTTTCTACGTTTTCTTTATAGAAAATTCATTCATTATTAGTATTTACTTTCTTTTTTTAACTAGTACATGTACGTGACAATTTGTTTAAGGTTAGTAATCTGTGTATAAACAAGTTACAGTGCCATTATTTCTTCTACACAAGTATACATATTATTATATATATAGACGTACCAGAAAATTTCTAAAAGGATAGTATAAAAACAATAATATAATGATGCTTATATGTATCTATTACAAATGATTCAGTAACATTTTATTGATGCAATGATTTTTTTTTATTTTTTTTATTTTTGAATTAGAATGTGTACGTAAAGCGGTAGAAAGTTATCAGAAAACCGAGCATGCGTTTTATTTGATAAATTCAAACTATTGTTCAAAACCTTTTTACTACAATATTCTCTCTCATAAAATTTAACTTTCTATTCAAACTTTTGAATCAAATGAGCCCTAATTAAACTTAGGACTTCAGATGGATTTCTTATTGAGTTCTGATTAGTACTATATTTAACATATGCATTTTAACACAAGATTATTAACCCAAAATCCAGAAAGGTATTAGATCGAAACAAAAAATTGGAGGAGGGAAAGTACTCCCATATAGTCCTAAGATATTAAGCAGTTATTAGTTGATGAAGACGAGCCTTTCCCTTTCATGTAGCTCCAAGTCTCCCATTTTTGTTTTTCTCTCGATTTTGTTTTTGTTTTTAAATGTCACGCAACTTGTTCATAAACTTATTCTCTTGAACATCACTTTCAATTCATATTAGCATGTTAATAGTTGACCGCTATTGGGCTGCATATTGACTTCAATAAGGTTGGTATTAATAGAACATTACCGCTTCTCTATCGTAAAGTTTATAAATTACTATTTTATGACTAAAAAATGCTAAAAGTGTTTATTCGGTTCTCTCTTGTCCTTAATCTTCTTCCCTTAGACAGTTATGAAAATTGAGGAGGATTCATGGCCACTTGATCAATCATTACATATATTAATTATCCAAGTGTATATTATAATATTGTTATTATATGCTAAAAGACACTTTTGGACTAATTCATCTCCTAGAGAAAGCACATTTCAAAACAAGAAAGTTGATATATATGCAAGTAATCAATTCACCACATTGTATATATAGTATACATGCAGTTGCTCGTTCTACTGGTATGTGTGTGTGTGTATATATTTATATATATATATATATATAAGTAGTCTCCGTAAATTCTAGAACGTAATTACACAAAGGACATTTGTTATATGTCCTTGTCTTGTGTGTATTTATATGCATACGTACGGTTGGCTAGGTCAAATTGGAACTCGACCAATGAGAGTACTGTCAAACGCAGTACCTAATGTCCAAATTGGTAGAGAGAGAGAATATTCCTTTTGCCTCTACCCCAAAACCTTTAAATAATTAACCTTACATGTTTAAATACGGTTTCGAATATCATGAGTTCAAATTTATAATTTTAATTTAGAATTCAAATTTTGTTGGTGAAACTTTTTTGATTAAATTTTTTATGAGAGAAAACACTAAAACATAATCAAAATCATGAGGATTAAATTTGTGAATCAAACGGGCTCTAATTTTTTTTTTGAAAGGTTCTTCATCTTGAGCGGCTGTTACTCATCATGCACAATACTTCTTTAAAGGGATATGCGCGTACGACGGTCAAGTACATGCCGTGATTAAAAAGCCTTCCATAAGATGGTCTCTTTGTAACCGGAATTTAAGATGAAGGGCAAAAAGAAAAATAGAAGGCAATTTAACAAATGAATTGATATAAAAGTTGGGATTTTAGGGAAAATAATAAGCCTATATTTAAGCCATCAGGCTAACAAAACGAGACTAATAATAAACAAAGAAAATAAAGCTAGTGAATAGAGTATAAATTACAGTGATAAATCAATTGCTGCAACTTTAGCTTTTACTGGATATCAAAAGCAAATTCTCTGAGAAACAATGCAAATCAACACAAATCAGCGTCAAACAAGTTGTTGGAAAATGGCATATTTTTATGAAATAGTTCATGAGTTTGCTGCTCTAGAAATCTGGTTTGCTTAGTTACCAGATTTCGATCTTGCTTAGTTCATTCTAGTACTCTTACTTGCTGCATCTGAAACCGAGATATCATATAATACGCATAGCATCGACACATTTACACCTGCATCTGTTATGTTCTAGTTGTCTATAGCTAATCAATGAGATAGATTGGCAATTTTTTCAAACTGAAGACATATTTTAAGCAAAAAGTCTTAAAAATGGTTTTTTGTGTGTAATTATTTCTTCAAAGAAAGGTCTAAATGTGAGAATCCAAGAAATACGTTCTTGGGGCTGATCTAGGTAATTGAAGAAAAAAATTAGTGAATTCACCATTTGAGTGTATTGTCCTAAAATTTTTACCTTTTATTATTGATTAATATCATTTTAGCTAATATAATTCTTTGACTAAATGATATTAATTAAGAGTAATAGGTGAAAATCTAAGACCCATATATTCTAAAGAGTATTTGTCTTCTTTTCCCTCCATAAAATATTTTAGAGTGTGAATTATGCCAAGGACCACTTATGTTGTAAATCATACCCTCTCATTTTATGTGTAAATTGTGCCCAAATATTTCAACATTTGGTATATATCAAATATCAACTCTGTAAAAGTAATATTCCTTTAATTTAGTAGTATAGAATTAAATATTAGAGCTTGAAGTCCTGTGTTCACATAACGGCTTGGGGGGCGGTTTTTCCCGGAAGGGAGATGACGTGGGATCACCATGTTGTTTGTCTTTTTTTTTTTTGGTTTGTCTTCATTTATCCAGGGAGTCATTTAATTATGTTCCCTTCATTTTCAAGAAAGGGAGAAAATGATCAATCGAGTCAAAATGATCTCAGCATAATAATATACTATCAAAGAGTCAAAGCAAGATATTTCGAAAAAGAAGAACCTCGAGGGGGAGAGAAATGGGATTCTTTGCCAACAAGATTAATAAGAGTGAGATTGAAAAAAGGGGACCACATTTACTATGGAAAAGCCTTTTTTGGCCCTGATTACCATGGTCGGTATATATATATATATATATATATATATATTATATCCTTTACTTAATCAAATAACCACAATTATATGCAGAATATATATTAATCCCAATTTATATATTTTCACTCAGACTTAAAAGAGAGAATCTGTTTCGGAGGCCATTTTATTGCCCACCCCATTTTGTTGCCGGTCTTTTTTTTTTCTTTTTAGTTTTTTTTTTTAGTTTCTTTTCTTTTCTTCTTTTTCCTACCTTATATTTTTTTTATTCATCTTTTAACCTTTAATTTTTATATATTTTCAAATATATCTATTTTAAATACTTTTTTAGGGTTATTTAAAATAATATATTTTTATGCTAATTACCCTATTGAACTAATTTTTTATTTATTTTAAATGTGTCTCTACATAAACATATTTTAAGATGAAATGATGAGTTCCAGAGAAGATAAATTGCTGAAAAGATAACTTCCAAAATACAGAAATTTCCACATAAATATCGATAAAAATGTCGATATTTTCATCCTTGGATAGAACTTTATCGGGGTGGGCGGGGATACGAAGTATGGAATATAAAATGAAAATTAGAGAAAAAGTGGGTTTTTTTTTGGGGATTTTCTAGTACGCCTGGTGTACTGGTATGCTAAGTTTTTCTAATCGTTGAATCTTTATACTTTTTGACTTTTATGTGATTTTATGTAAATCCTGCAAATAGAAAACATGACCTACTGGTATGTTGGGTCTTTATCAGCATCGACAATAAAAAACCAAAGACCAAGACTTCTTAATGTGCATTGAGGTACTACTTTAGTTACTAGTTAATTAACGAGCATTATCGATCGACATCATGACCCAACTAAAATACAATGCGTCTTGCCATCTATTTAACGTTGGCTGGATTCATCAGATCATGTCAAGTAATAGAAAGTGATATTAGTATTTACTTTCTTTTTTTAACTAGTACATGTGCGTGACAATTTGATAAATTCAAACTATTGTATGGTTATATTAATTATCCAATTGAATAATTATATTGTTATTATATGCTAAGGAAAAAAAATGTAACTTGGACTAAATTATCTTCTAGAGAAGGCACACCTCCAAGCAAGGAAATGTTAGGAATTTTCTTCCTATGTTTTTTAATGGACATTTTATTATCAAAAGTGGTTTATAATTTGGAACTATGTTCTATATTTTGATGGGATCGGTTTTTGGGTTTAATTGTAATTTTTTGAAATAATTGTGGTGATGGCTTGATTTTTGAAAAGTTGACTTTGGAATGGTTAATTCGGATTTGAGCATGAAAATCTGAAGTAATTGCCTTGATATAACGTATGTGAGGTATATTTTGTATGTAACTAAGGATGAAAATATTGACATTGTCACTGATATTTTTTGTGAAAATTTCTGTATTTTAGAACTATGAAAATATGGGTGTAGTATTTTTTTTTAATTTTTTAATTTTTTGCAGAATATCATGAAATTTCCACGGATAATTCCGTAAATATCAATATTTTCACATAAATTTTTATTTCTGAAAAAACGTAGTGTTAAATGGCCAAATATCGTGGAAATTTTATCAAAATTTCTCTAAAATATCGGTAAATTTCCATAGAAATTTCTACAACTTTATATATATATTTATTATTTTACTTTTAAAAAAAAAAATATATATATATATATATATGGCATGTCAAAAGTTATATAAGGAACTATTTAAACTCCATGTTTTAGTATCTCAATATTGTTTAAACTAAGAATGTGTTCAAAATACCTTCCAACCTCTTAGAAGCTCCTTTTGGTATTGATAATTTATCATTATGTATGAAACCATATATGTATGGTATATATATTGATAATTTTATCTATTTTATCCATTTTTTTTTAGGTGATTTGTACAACCGTTGTTTTAAATATTCACTCGTGTTTTTAATTAGTCCATTGTAAATGCCAATTCATTTGTTACTTAATTCATGAACCATGATAAATCTCAACGTCATATTTAATAAAAGATTTTAAAATACATCAAAATAAAAAAAAATCAAAATTAAAGGTACCTAATGACTACATACTTGTACGGTTATTATATCCCTCGAGAAATTGAAAGACGAAGACCATTTCAAGTCTTTGTAGCTCCAATTATACCTTCCATTTTCTGTCTCTGTCCTTTCTATATCAATCACACTACTTGTCCCTATACTCAGTGTTGGGTCGCATCAACTATAAGCTCCAATTCTACTTGTCCCTATCAGATCATAGAAAGTGATAATAGAAAGTGATAATATATATTGTAATTGTTCTAATTTCTCTCCTCCCATAGTCCCATTCTTATCCAAATTAACACCATTGCCGCTTCTTAAAGAAAAAAAAAAAACCCTCGTGGACTAGTCTGCGGAAGAAATCAACACGTAGCTCAAGACTTGAGGCAAGTGCTCAGGAGGAAGCAAGAGCCAAGGCGTGCAAAATATAACGAATTTATTGAGCCATACATGTTCACATGTGAATAGTGAAACTTTATTCCAACCAAAAACATCTTGAGACTAATATGAGTAATGCTAGAGATATGACACTGTACTGCATACTAATAGAAAATATATCTCATAAGTGATGCAAATAAGACAGTTTTTATTAGTTGTGGGGTCTATATAGATGATGCTCCTAAGAAATTTTAAGATTAATATACACGGTTTATGGTCAGTTAAATTGGACAGTTTCCAATCATATGCATTTTAAAGATTAATTGCGCAGTACCTAATGTCCAAATTGGTGGAGAGAATATTCCTTTTGCCCCTGTCCCCAAAACCTTTAAATAATTAACCTTACATGTTTAAGAACGTTTTTGTATATGAGTTCAAACCCATGATTTTGATTTAGAATTCAAATTTTATAAAAGAACTCATTAGCATAACTTTTTTGATTTAATGTTTGGTACCTAGATTCGTTCATTGATTCGAATCATGGTTCGTGGTTCGCTACAATATTTTCTCTCACAAAAAATACACGTAAATCGAAAATGATTATAATCACATGGTTCTAATCCATGAACCAAACATTTATAAGAGAAAACATTATAATAAAATTAAAATCATAGGATTTAAATTTCTGAACCAAACGGGTCCTACTTTTTTTTTTTTTTGAATGTTTCTTCATCTTAAGTGGCTGTTGCTCGTTATCTACAATACTTTTAAAGGGATATGCGCGTATGATACACGGTCAAGTACATGGGTGTACTTGACATAGGACACACTTTATCAATCAATATATAATGTTAGGATTTTAGTTGGCAATTTTTAACAATAGTTTTTTAAGAAAATTCAAAAAACAGGTTTGAGAAGATGATGACGCGTTGAGAAAATTTATTTGATCAAAGCATTTGAACTTTAAGATGAAGTGATGAGTTCCATATAAGATAAATTTATTTGATAAGATTGTGCGATAGTTTGAATTTTGAGTAAGCGTGGAGATACTTACGAAGATAATTTCAATTTGACTTGGATTGTGTCAACGTGAAGGTAAAGAATAGAAGTTCTATAAATAGAATTCAAGACCATTCATTTTATGGGCTTCTTGGGTTTCACGCATAATGTTTTGAAAAGTTCTCGTTATCATTCTTCGGGAGAAGAAGTAGTAGTCTTCGGGAGAAGACGTCTGTAGTGTTGAAGGGAGTTCAATAGTTTATCATTCTTCGGGAGAAGAATTTGAAGCTTTCGGGAGAGAATTCCCTGCTAGACGAAGAGATTTCACTGTGCAGTTTTGAAGATGAGTGGTGCTTGCAGAATCAGGCCATCTAGTTGATTCTACACGGTGGTTGCAAATTTTAAAGAGGGAGCCTTTATTTGTATAAGTCTGATTGGTATTTGTAATAATTGAGAATTAGTGAATGATTCAATGTTGGGCATAGCCCCACGGATGTAGATGGTTACCGAACCGAAATACTAATCTAGTGTCTTTTATTTTTTATATCATTATTCCGTGTTGAAACCGAAAAATTTATTAAATTGAAAAAAACACAGATCTAACACATATATTAATCATCCAATTGAAAAATTATATTGTTATTATATGCTAGGAGAAAAATGTAACTTGGACTAAATTATCTTCTAGTGAAAGCACACCTCCAAGCAAGGAAATGTTCGGAATTTTCTTCCTATGTTTTTTAATGGACATTTTATTATCAATAGTGGTTTTGTAATTTGGAACTATGCTCTATATTTTGATGGGGTTGGCTTTTGGGTTTAATTGTAATTTTTTGACACCTCCAAATTAACACTATTGTCGCTTCTTAAAAAAAAAAAAAAAAAAAAAAACCCTCGTGGACTAGTCTGCGGAAGAAATCAACACGTAGCTCAAGACTTGAGGCAAGCGCTCAGGAGGAAGCAAGAGCCAAGGCGTGCAAAAAATAACGAATTTATTGAGCCATGCATGTTCACATGTGAATAGTGAAACTTTATTCCAACCAAAAACATCTTGAGACTAATATGAGTAATGCTAGAGATATGACAAAGTATTGCACACTAATAGAAAATATATCTCATAAGTGACGTAAATAAGACAGTTTCCATTAGTTGTGGGGTCTATATTGATGATGCTCGTAAGCAGTTTTAAGATTAATATACACGGCTTGTGCTTAGTATTTATGGTATTATAATCACACTTTACCTTATATATTTATTAAATAATTAGTATTTTGATTGAGAGTTTCATTTAATTAATGTATTATTATCTATTTTAAGGTTTGCAAAGTCTTATTTGAAGATAGAGTGTTTTAATATGAATTTCCGTTTTTACATCAATTTCTGCCTATATCGATATTTTTGTAAAATTTAAATACCAATATTTCCATAAATGTCGATATTTTCATCCTTGTATGTAATGTAGCAACTTGGAACATAATCATATATTTTAGGGTCTTATAAGTCTTAGTTTTATGCGTATATACACACACACACTTGCGGTTGGTTCAAACATATTGAAAAGTCGATCATGGCTTATAATTAACAAAAATTAAATTAACCTTCGCTCTCAAGAAAAAAAAAAGGTACTCGACCAATAAAAGTGCCCACCACTGTGCCAATAATTAATGTCCAAATTGGTAATTGTAATAATTAATGCGAGTTGTGTGATTTAAAATGATATTTCTTTTGGCTATAAATAAGAGGGGGTTTGAGTATGACCAATACATGCCTAGAACGCCCCATATCCACATCCAAAGAGCGGGGAACCAGATATTCAAAAAAAGAAAAACCTAGAGAAATAATGGGCCCGTTTGTTTGCGTTTTCGTTTTCGTTTTTCACGGTTTTCAAAGCAAAAAAATGAAAACGGGTGTTAAAAAAGTGTTTGGTGCAATTTTTTTTAAAAAACAAAACCAAAAACGCTTTTCGTAAATATCAATATTTTCACAGAAATTTCCATTTCTGAATAAAACTCCATGTCTTGGTGTCAATATTTTTTAAGCTAAGAATGTGTTCAAAATACCTTCCAACATCCTAGAAACTCCTTTTGGTATTGATAATTTATCATTATGTATGAAACCTTTCAGCTATTTTAATTTAATTGTGAACGTGTGCTTAGTAGTTATGGTATTATAATCACACTTTATCATGCATATTTATTAAATAATTAGTATTTTAATTGTGATTTTCATCTAATTAATGTATTATTATCTATTTTAAGGTTTTTAAAGTCTTATATGAAAATAGAATGTTTTAGTATGAATTTTCATTTTTCATCAATTTTCACCTATATCGATATTTCTGTAAAATTTAAATTCCAATATTTCCGTAAATGTCGATGTAAAGTATCAACTTGGAACATAATCATATATTGTAGGGTCTTATAAGTCTTAGTCTCGTGCGTGTGTATATATATATATATATATATATATACTCACACTTGCGGTTGGTACAAACATATTGAAAAGTCGATCATGGCTTATAATTAACAAAAATTAAAAAAAAAGGTACTCGACCAATAAAAGTGCCAACCACTGTGCCAATAATTAATGTCCAAATTGGTAATTGTAATAATTAATGCGAGTTGTGTGATTTAAAATGATATTTCTTTTGGCTATAAATAAGAGGGGGTTTGAGTATGACCAATACATGCCTAGAACGCCCCATATCCACATCCTTTCTCAGTTCACCGTCAAAGAGCGAGGAACCAGATATTCTAAAAAAGAAAAACCTAGAGAAATAATGGGTTTTCTTTCCAACAAGATTGATAAGAGCGAGCTCAAAAAAGGGGATCACATTTACAGCTATAGAAGAGCCCATTTATACTCTAACCATGGTCAGTATACACACACACACACATGTTTATATTTTGTGATTTTTTCTCTCTACGAATAGTAGTGCTAGAGACACAAACTCTAATTCTAACAATTTTGTATCAACTTATGTCGTATAGAGTTCTCATCTTTTTACTGGTAAATTATTTATTATTAATTGATATGGTAATTTTTTAAACATTTACCGATAAAAATATAACAACTCACATGCTACATAAATCGGTAAAAAATGTTGGGTGTCTCTAAGCATTATTTTTTTTTTAATATTACCGTACAGAAAATAAAAACGTTTTGGAACCAATTCCAAACGCACCCAATGGGTCGGCTTTCCAACAAGATTGATAAGAGCGAGCTCAAAAAAGGGGATCACATTTACAGCTATAGAAAAGCCCATTTATACACTAACCATGGTCAGTATATATATGCGCACACACACACACATGTTTATATTTTGTGATTTTTTCTCTGTAGGAATAGCAGTGCTAGAGATACAAACTCTAATTCTAACTATTTTGTATCAATTTATGTCGTATAGAGTTCTCATCTTTTTACTGGTAGATCATTTATTATTAATTAACATGGTAATCTTTTAAACATTTACTAATAAAAAAATAACAACTCACATGCTACATAAATCGGTAAAAAATGTTGGGTGTCTCTAAGCATTATTCTTTTTTAATATTAATATTAATATGTGCATGTCTAGATAGGTTAACATTGGACTTATTGCTTATATATATATATTTATATATATTTTGTACGTTCAGGAATTTATGTGGGAGAGAATAGAGTGATCCACTACATGAGCCCATCGACATCAAATGGAGTCTGCAACACCTGTGGATACGACCCAAGCATGCAGAGAGGAGTGGTCAAGACCTGCCTTGACTGCTTCCTTGATGGACACAGGCTTCACCGGTTTGAATACGAAGTGAGCTCAGTTCACTACCTAGCTAAATTACCGGGGACGTGTTACACCGGGCCGTGCGACAACCCGGATGTTGTCGTTGGACGAGCCACTAAGATTCTCGACAACAATGGGTGTGCTGATTATGGTAACTTCAAACTTTTCGACCAAAACTCTGTCAGCTTTGCGGTTTTGTGCATGACGGGCCATCCCCAGTGCGCTCATGAGGTTTCTGCCAAGTCTAACGTTGACGTGGCCGTGCCTTCTTTGAGTAGTTTAATGAGCTTGGCAACAACGATAGGGTTGATTGCGGTCGGTATATGAAGGGACGTCGAATTCGGTGATCAGGCTGCTATTGAGATAGCATCATATCAAAGAACTTTGTGGGGATATATGGTTATAAGCAAAATAATAGTGATGCTATTAGATAGCATCATAGATGATAATACATGGGACTAATTATGAAAAAAAAAAAAAAAATGAGCTTGGCAACAACGCTTGGGCTGATTGCGGTTGGCTTGGGTGGTATATGAAGGAACGTCGAATTCGATGGAGGCAGCTATTGAGAATGAAATTACTAGATCTGTAATTTGATAAAGATTGTAATACTTTTTGAATTGTTGTACTGTTATTTTCTTATAAATATTATCGAGTTTGTAATTTGATAAAGAATGAAATTACTAGATCTGTTATTACTATTTGATGTTTTCTGTAGTAACTTTGTCTCCTAAATCTGATATAAATTTATGCTAACTTTTTTAACATATTAATTACTTCCTCTAAGCTATCATCTAATAATATAGTAAAATACTAGAAGTTAAAGGACAGTGCCTAAACTGCTGAAACAGAGGCAGCAGAGGAACAAACGAATTCGTACAAATCGACATCAAACAAGTTGATCCAAAAAGGCATTAGTATGAAACACTACATGAGTTTTCGGCTTTGAAAATCCGGTTTGCTTCGTGAACATATTGCAAATCTTATCTTGCTCAGTTCTCTTTGCTTCATCAGAAACAGATAAAACCAAACTACCAAAGCCATGCAGAACTGAGCCAAAGTTACAGAAAGCAACATATCAGACAAGTATGCTAAGTGGGGTCACATTTTCATCTGCATTTGTTATATATGTTATAGTTTTCTAGCTAATTAATGAGTTTTATACAGAAAATAGTGTCATAAAATCGGAAAGCTACATGATAGAAAACATTACAATCATCAAGCACAAAATTAACAACATAATTAAGAGTCACTGAGTACACTCGTGAAGAAAGCACAAATAGAATGAAAAAAGCAATAAGAGTCTCTGCCTTTCGTGCCAAATCATGGCCATAGACTTAATGCTGTTGTGGCTAATCAATCATTAATCAACTACTCCAGATTGAGCTTTATCGTGTTGAAGAAACCTGCGATAAGGAGGCAGTCATTAGAGCAGATTGCCACTTTTTAGGTCAACCTCTAACAATAAAGAAAGGTGTAATTGTTTAGTATCACTTACCAGATAGCTAAAACTTGTTGAATGACTAAATCATGTAGTCACTGCGTTGAAGAAGTTCAAGGATGAGAGGAAACAAAATAGAAAAATTAGAAGAGAAAATTGTTCAAAGAAAAAAAAAATGAACACATGAATTTCACAATGCAAGACCACCAATTAAAGAAAATAAGGTTGGTGGTTCATGAATTTCACAATACAAAACCATGCTTTTTGCAATTGATGGTTGAAGACGATTGCTTTACCGGCAATTGTGAAGTTCAATAGAGATAAGGTTGGAGGATATCCTGCGTTTCGGGATGTTTCCACTCAAGAGAATCCCACCAGTCTTTGTCGACAGCGAGATATTCAAGAGAAGGATGAGGATGTGGTTCTTCCCAAAGCAGAGTGATCCTCTTCAGTCTCTGACAACCTATTAAATTAATTCCTTTCAGATGATCAGAAACTTTTATGCTAGAGTTGCATAAGCTCTTTAATTCTGGAAGATTTACTAAGCCTAGATATTTGAATCTGGGGGGCATATATATTACTGTAGTTTGTCGCCTCCTGGTTTTCGTCTTCATCTGTGGTTTCTCCTATTACTTCCACCAACTCTCCACAATCCCAAACATGTTATACCATCAGAGTTGAAATATGGCTCAAACATGTTATACCATCGCAATCATCAAGTATATAACGGACTGAATGCCTCTAGGTAAGACCAATGTGCCCTCTGTACCTACGACTTTGGACAGGTTTACATTTCTGTGGGAAAGTGTCTCTTCAATATCACCATATCCCACAAAAAATGCCGTAGTTGTTGGGTTATCTCTCTTTCCATCGTCTGATACAAGAGATAAAGTCATTGATGTTCTCAAATCTCCCGTAGAAAGTTTCTTACTTTTCCAGCTCCCTATCTCCTCTCCTCTAAGCATTAGGTTATCATCTGATTTAAAGAATTCTATTTGAGACAGTTTGGGCAAGATCCCATCAATTATCGTATTGAGTTTGAAACAGTGATGAAGACTGAGATATCTCAAGTTAATTAGCTTCCCCAAGTCTTTGGGTACCTCTTTGATTGCTGTCTCGGACAAGTCCAGCCTCCTTAGAGCCGTGAGTGTTTCAAAATATGACACAGATCTCAGTTCATGACACCCTCTAAGCAACAAGGCAGTGAGACTTTCCAAGTAAGATATCAAAGTTGGAAGACTTTTTATACTGGTATATGATAGATCAAAAACGGTAAGCAATTTCATATGCACGAAAAATAATTCGCGGGATGATTTTCAACGAATGATTGCGACATAGCAGCCGTTTTAAGAGTTCAGGGCATTTGGGTGATGAATAAGTGGGGATACTCTGGATATAGTTACTCCTCAAAGACACCCTCACAAGATCCTCAGACCACATTTCTTCATTTGGTATATCTTCCAATTGCATTCCGGCTTTTACCAAAAATCTGTGGGGAATAACACTTGCAACTTTGATGGCCATATCCCTCACCAAGTCATGCATCTTCACACACTTACTCATCTCATGCCAGCCACGTTCCAGCAAGCAAATGTTTTCAAGTCTGTTTTGTTGGAATATTTTTATATGGACTTCCATAATCATAATAATTTACTCTGTAATTAATTAAAGCATCTTACGGACAATTGTGTTAATGTAAATTAACACATGCATGCGTGTTAAATATTGTCCATAATGGGATGGACACTTGTTTTATTAACTCACTTGAGATATTTGAACTCCCTCTATCTCGTAATATTTGGTCAGTTGCCAAATACTCTCTCTAATTAATATTGGTTAAAAGCCCTTAGTGCCCATAATTGTTTTTTGGGTTAAAAGAGGCAGCCCCTCTCCTTTGTTTTTGAGTGCTCGTGTGTGTGTGGGGGCTGCCTTATGGGCTGGCCGAACCAAAGCAAAGAGAAGCAGCCCCCTCTCCTTTGATTTTAGTGTGGGTGTGTGCTCCTGAGGGGGTGCCTCATACAATTTTCACACATATTTTTTTGGTGAAATTACTAGGAATATTGAGGTTTTAAAAGTGCTAATTGTGAAGAACAACCCCTTTTCTGGTTCCTATTGCTTTCTTGTTGTGCTAGCAAGCACACTACTCTGATCCACCGCCGGCATGCAATATGTTTGTTTGTATAAAATTCAGTATATGCACATTAAAGAATTTTATTGTAAAGGGAATATAGAGAAGGAATGAGAAAAAGCAATGAATAGAAAAATGAATTTATTCACTCTTTTTCATTGTCCAGCAAGATGTATAGACATGTATATTTATACAATAAAAGGCAACGGTAATATGCTAAATAACTCCTAGAAAATGATTTTTATTTAATAGGTAATCCTTTTGAAATGGCATAACAAATTGCCATGTTTGTTTCCAACGGCTTTGCATATATCATGGGATTTTTTGTCCGTTTGGAGTAGTAATCTGGTTGCTCCTTTTTCATATTGTCATTACCTCCATTAGTGCTACAATCTTTGTTATTTTTGGCAAGTGAGTCATCATTGACTTTATCAGGCCCCCTCAAGCTGGGAAGTGGAAGGGGATGAACTCCCAGCTTGATTCGAAAAGTTTTGAAAGATGATTTGGGAAGAGCTTTGGTTAAGACATCAGCA